>NC_090655.1:239728365-240028365 GCF_040937935.1 Hyperolius riggenbachi
CCGCACAAACTCAGCTGCGCTGTGCTGATCCCCCTCATCAGCAGCCAGGTCAGGGACCTCCACCAAGTCCTCCTCCTCCTCCCCCTCAGAGGTGGACTGCGCAGCTGGTTGCCGCTCCTGCTGGTCCAAGGCTGCCGCTCCCTGTTCCAGCAAAGCATCGAGGGCCCTGTTCAGCAGAGAAACCAGGGGCACCCACTCGCAGACCATAGCATGGTCCCTGCTCACCATGTTTGTGGCCTGCAGGAAGGGAGCCAGCACTAAGCACACCTGCTGCATGTGCCTCCAGTCATCATCGGGGACGATGGACGGGATGTTGCTGGTCTTGTCCCTTCTCTGAGCGGCGGAAACAGTGGCCAGGGCAAGGTACTGGTTGACAGCGTGCTTCTGTTCAACCAGACGCTCCAACATCGCCAGGGTGGAGTTCCAGCGAGTCGGAACGTCAAGGATCAGCCGATGGCGTGGCAGATCCAGCTCCTTTTGCACGTCTTCCAGGCTCGCACAGGCTGCAGCCGAGCGCCGGAAGTGACGCACAACATTCCTTGCCGTTTCCAGCAGTTCGACCATCCCCTGGTAGGTGCGCAGGAACTTCTGCACCACCAGGTTCAGCACGTGGGCAAGACAGGGGATGTGGGTCAGGTTTCCCCTGTCTATTGCGGCAACCAGATTGGCCCCATTGTCGGCCACCACCTCTCCGACTCTGAGGCCTCTGGGGGTCAGCCAAATCCTCTCCTGCTCCTGGAGTTTGGCCAACACATGGGTTGCCGTCAGCTTGGTCTTCCCAAGGCTGACCAAGTGCAGCAGCGCTTGGCAGTGGCGGGCCTTCACGCTGCTGCTGAGGCGGGGGGTTTGGCCAGGTGTGCCGGAGGATGGCAGAGGATCGGAGGAACCTGCTGCAGTTCCCCTGAGCCTGCGGGGTGGCACCACCCACTGTGTTGCTGCTGCTGCTGTGCCCGCTGCTGCTCTCCCATCCTCACCCCCTTCCACCAAGCTGACCCAGTGGACAGTGAAGGACAGGTAGCGGCCTGTCCCGAAGCGGCTGCTCCAGGAGTCCATGGTGACGTGGATCCTTTCACCAACCGCGTGCTCCAGCCCTCGCTCCATATTGGCCATCACAAAGCGGTGCAGTGCAGGAATGGCCTTGCGGGCAAAGAAGTGTCTGCTGGGGAGCTGCCAGTCTGGGGCTGCGCAAGCAAGCAGCGCACGAATGTCGCTCCCCTCCTGCACGAGCGTGTACGGCAGGAGTTGGGAGCACATGGCCCGTGCCAGCAAGCCGTTCAGCTGCCGCACGCGACGGCTGCTGGGAGGCAGAGCCCTAACCACCCCCTGGAAGGACTCGCTCAAAAGGCTCTGGCGTGGCCTTTTGCTGACACGGGAATCAGCAGACACAGCAGAGGAGGCCACTGAGGACTGGCTGCCAGAACAGGCCTCAGTGTCGGCGGCAGGAGTTGCAGAGGGGGGAGGAGCAGTGCGTTTCCGCACTCCTGCTGGTGCTGCTGGAGGAGCAGGAGGGCGGGTGGCTGCTGTTGCTGCTGCTGCTGCTGAAGGCTGTGCAGTGATGGGTGTGGTGCCACTGCCAGCAGCAGATGCCTTCAGCCTCTGGAACTCCTCATGCTGGTGGAAATGTTTAGCCGCAAGGTGGTTGATGAGCGAGCTGGTGCTGAACTTTAAGGGGTCTGCACCTCTGCTCAACTTCCGCTGACAGTGGTTGCAAGTGGCGTACTTGCTGTACACAGTGGGCATGGTGAAAAACCGCCAGATTGGTGACAGAAACTTCCCCCTACGGCATGGAAGCGCTGCTGCCTGTCTCCCTGTGGTGGTTGGGGGGGGGGCTTGGGTGCGGCTGGGGGTGGTACTGGCTGATGCTGCTGCTGCTGCTGCTGAGCCTGAGACACCAGCAGGCTGTGGGACGCTGCCAATGCTTGCAATGATGCGCCTCCTTGCAAGGCCCACAAGCGCATCCTCCTCCTCCTCCTCAGAGCTGCTGAGGACGACATCCCCTGGAGGTGGTGGCACCCAGTCTCTGTCTGTCACCGGGTCATCATCATCCTCCCCCTCCTGAAACATGTCCTGCTGGGATGAGGACCCCCCAAACTCCTCTCCTGATGCATGGATGGGCTGCTTGACTGTCGCCACAGTCTTGCTGTCCAATCCCTCATCCCCCAAAGTGCCCATCAGCATCTCCTCCTCAAGATCGCCAACAACAGCAGACAATTTACTCATGATGCCTGGGGTCAAAAGACTGCTGAATGATAGGTCGGCGAGTGACGGTGAACTGGCCTCCTCCCCAGACCCTGCTGGGCGGCTGCTGCGAACAGGGGTGGTGGTGGTGGTGAGGGTGGAGGCCTCGGATGCAGAGCTGATGGCGGGCTGCTCATCCTCCGTCATGAGTTGCACCACAGTGTCTGCATCCTTTTCCTCAATGGGACGTTTCCGACCCGGCTGGAGGAAAATGGGAGCAGGTGCTACACGCTGCTGCTGCTGTGTCTCTGCAGCGTGAGTTGCAGATGCTCCTGCTGGGCGGCGCCCAAGGCGTCCACGGCCAGTGGCTATGGGAGGAATGTTAGCCACTGACGCTGCTGCTGCTGCTGCGGAACTGTGCATGGTGGCGCGCCCGCGGCCGCGGCTTGCCACAATGCTGCTCCCTCTCCTCCTGATTCCCTTGCTGCCCTTCCCCTTGCCCAAACCGCGCTGGCTGCCACTTCCAGACATCTTAAATGTTTTGGGCGTATAGACAAAAGTTTTGTAAAAGGGCGGGTGAAAAGTGGGGTACTTTAATGGAGTGGGTTGGTTGGTGAGGTGACTGAGTGAGTGTCCCCTAGTACAGTAAGTAAGTAGTAACAGTCAGGAAGTACAACTAGCAGTTACAATAATCAGTAGTAATCACAAGTAAATTTAGTGTGTGTACACTCAGACAGTGAGTGCACGCACGCAGGAGCTAGTAGCCTATGAACACAGTGACTGAGTGTCCTAGACTCCTAGTACAGTAAGAGTAAGTAGTAACAGTAAGTAGAACTAACTAATTACAATAATCAATCAGCGATCAGAAGGAAATGGAGTGTGGGTGTGTGTACACTCAGACAGTGAGTGCACGCACGCAGGAGCTAGTAGCCTATGAACACAGTGACTGAGTGTCCTAGACCCCTAGTACAGTAAGAGTAAGTAGTAACAGTAAGTAGAACTAACTAATTACAATAATCAATCAGCGATCAGAAGGAAATGGAGTGTGGGTGTGTGTACACTCAGACAGTGAGTGCACGCACGCAGGAGCTAGTAGCCTATGAACACAGTGACTGAGTGTCCTAGACTCCTAGTACAGTAAGAGTAAGTAGTAACAGTAAGTAGAACTAACTAATTACGATAATCAATCAGCGATCAGAAGGAAATGGAGTGTGGGTGTGTGTACACTCAGACAGTGAGTGCACGCACGCAGGAGCTAGTAGCCTATGAACACAGTGACTGAGTGTCCTAGACTCCTAGTACAGTAAGAGTAAGTAGTAACAGTAAGTAGAACTAACTAATTACAATAATCAATCAGCGATCAGAAGGAAATGGAGTGTGGGTGTGTGTACACTCAGACAGTGAGTGCACGCACGCAGGAGCTAGTAGCCTATGAACACAGTGACTGAGTGTCCTAGACTCCTAGTACAGTAAGAGTAAGTAGTAACAGTAAGTAGAACTAACTAATTACAATAATCAATCAGCGATCAGAAGGAAATGGAGTGTGGGTGTGTGTACACTCAGACAGTGAGTGCACGCACGCAGGAGCTAGTAGCCTATGAACACAGTGACTGAGTGTCCTAGACTCCTAGTACAGTAAGAGTAAGTAGTAACAGTAAGTAGAACTAACTAATTACGATAATCAATCAGCGATCAGAAGGAAATGGAGTGTGGGTGTGTGTACACTCAGACAGTGAGTGCACGCACGCAGGAGCTAGTAGCCTATGAACACAGTGACTGAGTGTCCTAGACTCCTAGTACAGTAAGAGTAAGTAGTAACAGTAAGTAGAACTAACTAATTACAATAATCAATCAGCGATCAGAAGGAAATGGAGTGTGGGTGTGTGTACACTCAGACAGTGAGTGCACGCACGCAGGAGCTAGTAGCCTATGAACACAGTGACTGAGTGTCCTAGACTCCTAGTACAGTAAGAGTAAGTAGTAACAGTAAGTACAACTAACTAATTACGATAATCAATCAGCGATCAGAAGGAAATGGAGTGTGGGTGTGTGTACACTCAGACAGTGAGTGCACGCACGCAGGAGCTAGTAGCCTATGGACAGTGACTGAGTGTCCTAGACTCCTAGTACAGTAAGAGTAAGTAGTAACAGTAAGTAGAACTAACTAATTACAATAATCAATCAGCGATCAGAAGGAAATGGAGTGTGGGTGTGTGTACACTCAGACAGTGAGTGCACGCACGCAGGAGCTAGTAGCCTATGAACACAGTGACTGAGTGTCCTAGACTCCTAGTACAGTAAGAGTAATTAGTAACAGTAAGTAAAACTAACTAATTACAATAATCAATCAGCGATCAGAAGGAAATGGAGTGTGGGTGTGTGTACACTCAGACAGTGAGTGCACGCACGCAGGAGCTAGTAGCCTATGGACAGTGACTGAGTGTCCTAGACTCCTAGTACAGTAAGAGTAAGTAGTAACAGTAAGTAGAACTAACTAATTACGATAATCAATCAGCGATCAGAAGGAAATAGAGTGTGTGTTGTGTGTGTACACTCAGACAGTGAGTGCAGTGCGCACACGCAGGAGCTAGTAGCCTATATGAACAGTGACAGTGAGTGTCCCTACGGGTACAGTAAGAGTAAGTAGTAAGTAAGTACAACTAACTAACAATAATCTATCAGTAATCAGAAGGAAATAGAGTGTGTGTACACACAGACAGTGAGTGAGTGCACACACGCAGGAGCTAGCTAGTAGCCTATAAACAGTGACAGTCAGTGAGTGTCCTACTCCTAGTACAGTATAACTACAATACTATTAGTAAAGGACAGCAGAAATACTGGTATAGATGAGAGAAATAAACAGAGGACAGCTGCCCACAGAGGCAAGGCCCCCCTGAGGCCTAAACCTGTAAGCTTGCAGCAGCTGCCTGTCTCTAATGTAACACACAAGCTACTAACTAAAATACAATGTCTATCTAACTAACAACAATATAGGTGTATATGGCAGGTGTAGGTGAGCAAAAACGCTAGGTAAATGATCACAATAGAGCACTTGCTAAGCCAAAGCACAAAGGAGCAACTCTCTCTCTGTACAAGTCTCAGGCAAGCATGGAGAAACGGAACATGGCGGCCGCTATTTATAGGGTAGGGGCTGGCCAGGGTCCCCCTCTGTGATTGGCTGCCGTCAGAGGGCCTGGGAGCCCTCTGATTGGCTCTAAGGACATCAATCTGGGCTATGACGCTATTCGAGCTCGGTACCGAGCTCGAATAGCGCCGAGTTGCTCGAATAGCTCGAATAGTGAATGGGCTATTCGAGTGTACTCGGATAGCCCATTCGAATAGCTCCAGCTATTCGGAGCTCGAATACCGAGCTCGAATAGCTGAAAAAGAGCTCGAATATTCAAGCTACTCGAATATTCGAGCTCTGCTGAGCACCACTGGTTGGAACGTCTATGATGTGCCGGTGCCGTGGGAGGTTCAGCTCCAGCTGCATGGCTTCTAGGAACGCTGTGGCACCACCCGAGTGGCGAAAATGACCTACAGTTCACCTTGCCGCTCCCAAAAGAGTGTCCATCCTCTGGTAGGTGCGCAGAAATTTCTGCACCACCAGGTTCAGGACGTGGGCCAGACAGGGGATGTGGGTGAGGTTTCCCTGGTGAATGGCGGCAACCAGGTTGGCCCCATTGTCAGATACCACCTCTCCGACTTTCAGGCCTCTGGGGGTCAGCCAACTCCTCTCCTGCTCTTGGAGTTTGGCCAGTACGTGGTCTGCCGACAGTCGGTTTCTCCCCAGGGTGACCATCTCCAGCAGCGCTTGGCACTGGTGGGCCTTCACGCTGCTGCTGAGGCGGGGGTGTTTTGCGGCGGGTTTGCCGGAGGATGGAATTGGATCAGAGCTGGAACCTGCTGTAATTCCCCTGACCCTGCTGCGGGGTGGCACCACCCACTGGGGTGATGATGATGCTGTCCCCTCCTCACCCCCTTCCACCAAACTGACCCAGTGCGCGGTGAAAGAGAGATACCGGCCTGTCCCAAACCGGCTTGACCATGAGTCCATGGTCACATGGACGCGCACACTCACCGCATGGTCAAGCCCACGTTCCACATTGGCCTTCACAAACTGGTGCAGTGCAGGGATGGCCGTGCGTGCGAAGTAGTGCTGGCTGGGGATTTGCCAGTCCAGCACTGCACACTGCAGGAGCGCACGCATCTGGCTCCCTCCTGCACAAATGAGTACAGGAGGAGCTGGGAGGACATGGCCCATGTAAGCAAGCCATTCAGCTGGTGTATGCGTCGGCTACCGGGAGGCTGAGCCCTGACCACAAACGATTAACTCAGCAGGGTCTGGTGGTGGTGACATTTTTGGCTTACACGGGAAGCCGAGGACTGCGAGGAGGGAGCAGAGGAGACCACTGAGGAGGACTGGCTGCCTGAACAGGCCTCAGTGTCGGCAGGAGTGGCAAAGTGGGTTATGGTGCTCTGACTACTGCAAGGGCCAATGCCAGCTTCATTCAGCCTCTTGAATTCCTCATGCTCAGGTTTGTGCTTATTGGCCAGATGGTTTATGAAGCTGGAGGTGCCATAGTTTGAGGGGTTATAAGTCCAAAACAAGCCAGCACCGTCTTCAGTAGAAAATAGCTCTTTATTGATTAAAATGGCATGATGTCAAGCATCTATCAGCGACAGCTCCGCTGTTTTGTGCGTCAAGCCCTTTCTCAAGCCAAGAAGCAAATGACTTTGCTTCTTGGCTTGAGAAAGGGCTTGAAGTCCGAAACAGCGGAGCTGTCGCTGATAGATGCTTGACATCACGCCATTTTAATAAATAAAAGAGCTATTTTCTACTGAAGACAGTGCTGACTCGTTTTGGACTTCTACTACTGATATGGTCTGATGTGCACAGACCATAGGGGTCGGAGCACATCTGATTTAAATCTCTCCTATTGGTGCTTGCTACACACTGTGGATCTATAGTTGGAGGGGTTAGACCCTCTGCTCATCTTCACATGGCACACATTACAAGTCACAAACTTGCTTTCCAGTGAGGGCAGATGAAAAAACTGCCATATTGGGGATTGCAATTTTCCCTTACATCGCTCAGAATGGGATGCTGCTGCTGATTTTGTCCCTGTGGAGGTTGGGGCCTGGGGTTGAGTGGTGCAGCTGGTGGTAGTAGTGGCAGTTGAAGCAGCAGGCTTTGGGTCACGCATTTCATGTCCACTGCTGATCCTGCCAATCCCTGCAATGCTGATCCTCCGTGCCAGACCCAGTGACGCATCGTCCTCCTCAGAGTCAGAGCTGACATTATCCCCCTCCTATAGATGGTAGTCCTGGTCCTTCATTTCGCCATCATCAACATCAAACTCCTCCTCCTCGAACAACTGCTGGGATGATGATGAGCCCGCCCCATCATGGACGGGCTCCCCCCCCCCCCCCAACAATCACCGTCACTATCTCAGACTATTCCGCAAAGCCCATTGTGCACAGATTGTGTTTTCTAGGGCTGGTGGTGGCCTGCTCTTCATCCACCAACATCTGCATCACAGGCGCGGCGTCTTTCTCCTCCAATTTATGCCGTTGACCCTGCTTGAAAATGGCCGCTACATGCTGCTGTGTCTCTGCAGCGTGACTCCCCCTAACAGCTGGATGGCCAGGGGCTAGCGGCGGAATGGAGACTGATGCGGCAGAACTGCTGACGGAGGCTGCGATGTTGCTCCCTCTCGTCTTCTTGACGTTGCTGACCCTCCCCCGGCTGCCATTGCCAGACATAGTAAAAGATATGTGATGTCACAGATAATGTGTGGGGTACTAGTACTTTATTAATAGCAGGCTTGGACTTTGAATCCGCACGGAGTGACAGACAGCAGAGTAGAACAAGACACACTGACACTGCTCAGTCAGCACTGCAATTATCTGTAGTAGCTACTAGCTAACACAGTACTACTCTCTAACAACTAATAGCACTGCAGTAACTACACAATAACACAGTAATCCTACCTATACAACTACTCGCTAGCTAAGGCTAATAGCAGGCCAGCCAGCAGCAGGAGGCCTGGACTGACTGTGCACAGCACACACAGACACAGGACCTAACTAGCAGCTGCTGTGGCTCAAAGTCTGACTGGCTGACACTAACAACAAATTACACAAAGTTCATAAAAAGATGAGTGACAGCGCTCCTCTCCTGTAGCTCAATTCAATACCTGCAAAAAATTAAAACATGCTCCACATAGTGCATTACTGTATATATACACAGAATCTCGTTTCTCCCAGTGACAATGAGTGCAGCACACGTGATCATTCAGTGCTAAAACCACAAATCCAACTTCCCAGTATATTAGCCGCTCACCGGATAAAATCCACCTCACATCCAGGTGGGTCTAGCGTTTTTGTGATCAACCAATGACTAGGCTCTTAGGCTCGTTCCTTCCAGATAATAAAGCTTTAATCCAGATTCATATAAAACACAAACAGATAAAAAATCCTCATAGCGTAACTTGATAAAAACAAAGTATGCAGCCTGCGCTATACAGCGCACTTACTCAATCCTGGTGAGTGTCACGCTTATCGGAGTCAGGTGCGACTGACGTCACTAGGTGCGGAAACATTCGCCGGCTGGCCGGGATCTAAAACTGTAAACTAGCGGATACACCACGGTGGAGGAGCGGGACGCCGACGCCACATGAGGGATAACCGCTGGGTTAATCAACCCGATAAGCGCGACACTCACCAGGATTGAGTAAGTGCGCTGTATAGCGCAGGCTGCATACTTTGTTTTTATCAAGTTACGCTATGAGGATTTTTTATCTGTTTGTGTTTTATATGAATCTGGATTAAAGCTTTATTATCTGGAAGGAACGAGCCTAAGAGCCTAGTCATTGGTTGATCACAAAAACGCTAGACCCACCTGGATGTGAGGTGGATTTTATCCGGTGAGCGGCTAATATACTGGGAAGTTGGATTTGTGGTTTTAGCACTGAATGATCACGTGTGCTGCACTCATTGTCACTGGGAGAAACGAGATTCTGTGTATATATACAGTAATGCACTATGTGGAGCATGTTTTAATTTTTTGCAGGTATTGAATTGAGCTACAGGAGAGGAGCGCTGTCACTCATCTTTTTATGAACTTTGCTGAACTCATTGATAGCGAACACTCTAACTGAGATTAGTTTAGGACATTTGAATTGACTATTTCGGGCAGGCGCAGTTTGCTTGTTAAGGAACAAATTACACAGGCTAACTAACTATAACACAATGTAACAGTGGTGTAGTGAAGGTTTTTCCACTCAAAAACGCTGGGTTTAACAGTGTGTTAATGCACTTGCTTAGCCAAACAGCACTGTAGCGTCTCTCAGTGGGCAGTCACAAGCAAGGACGATTTTTCATCATGGCCCCCCTCCTTATATACAGGAGGGACTGGCCAAGGTTCCCCTCTGTGATTGTTTTTTTGGGCTTAGGCTGGGAGCCCTCTGATTGGCTCAATGATGTCATGGACGTCATCTCCATGGTTACAGTATCTCAATATCCCGATATCCGCATTGCCTGCCAACTATCCGCGGTTTGCTATCCGGATTTGGGCCCAGGTATACGGAATCCGAATCCGATAGGACAGTTGAAAAAAGTTTGGATATCCGGGTTACCCGGATATCCAGAATCTGAATGAGCAGCACTAATGTGGCAATGTGATCTACTGGAAAGGCCTATCCCTGTAGAGGGATAATACAGAATAGGTGGACAAATCATAGATCAGAAAACCACACACTTTTCTGTCCTGACTTATAGAGGAGGAGTCTCAGGTCGCTATTCTGGTGGCTCCTATGTAGGAGCCACTTATGAAAGTTTTATACCTACTTTCTGTACTTCAGTGACTTTGTCTCAGTCAATGTGCAGAAGAAGATTGTTTTTATTGTAGTATGTATGGTGCTATATGAATTTATATATTTCTCTTACTACACCATAAATAGCCCAACTCTTCTATTGGGATATTAGGGTTTCACTGTTTCTTACATATTGCTGGTTATGTTTTTTAGGATAGTGATAATGTTTCAAGTGACATGGGGGAACAGGAGGTGACATAATGGTCCCAGAGCCAGGGACTCACTAATTGGTAATAAGGCATTATCTCTGTGCCTGGTCACAGCAGAGACATGGCTCTCACCACCTATCACCCTGTACTGGCCGCACACAGCAGAAACAGTCTATCACCAGTCACACTGACTAGAGGCATTCCAACAAGCCTTCTGTCCAGTATCATGTGACCTGCCAGCTCATGCATCTACAATGGAAACTGGAGGAAGGACACCTTCCCCCTTGACTGCTGGATGCCACCCTGTGCTGATACCTGAGAGCAGGACTGAGAGGAAAAGTGCAATGACTAAAAGGGGTACTGACTAAAGGGAATGAGTGAGTGGCTGTTGTAGGGACATTAGAGCGTAAGCTCCTGTGGTGAAGGGATGATGGGAAGGTGTGTGTGTGTGTCTGTGTATGTGTGCGTGCGTGCGTGGGTCCCTGGTTCAAATCCCAGCCAGGTCAACATCTGCAAGGAGTTTGTATGTTCTCCTCGTATCTACGTGGGTTTCATCCGGGCACTCTGGTTTCACCCCAAATCCCACAAACATATAGATAAGCAATCCACACAATGTAATGCAGAGACAACAGCTCCTCCGGTATACTAAACCTGGTCACAGACCAGATTGCTTACACAGCCCTTGAAGCGTTGTGTGAGTAATGACTATGGTAGGGACTAAATTGTGAGCCCCCTCTGAGGGACAGTTAGTGACAAGACAATATATACTCTGCATTAGGAATAATCACGTATATGCAAATTCTTCTGAGTTGATGCAAATGTTTATCTAATTTTTTTAATAAATTCTTTTTATTTGCATTTTAGTTTTAAGGCACGTTACACATATAATGCCGAGAACCACACGCAGGTGGTCTCCAGCATTTGAACAGTACAACGAAGACCAAAACCCATAAAGATAAGAAACATAAACAATACAGTTACACATGTTGCTCTACTAGTAGTTACATCTGGCCCATTTCCTCCCCCCCCCCACCCCACCCACCTATAACGCACAAGTCATACATTTTGTTGTGGGTGCAGTATAGATCAGAGTGAATCTAAATACTAGGTAATTGCTTTAGTGCTGTTAGGCTTGAAAATAGTTAGGTTAGTTCTTATACGATTTTAAGAAAAATATGTCATGGCATAGAGCTATACAGTATTTAATTCGTATCTTTATTGCTAGTCCAAGTTTTTCATATTTTCCCAAATTTTTGTGGACATCCTCTGGCTAAGTACGCTGCTTTATACAATTGGAGGGAATCGTTGATTAGCTTTTTCCAGTATTGTACTGATGGTGGGGTTTCCTTTTTCCAGTTCAGTAGCAACGCTTTGCGATAGTAATATAGCAGTAATCCTAGTAGGGTTCTCTCAGCTCGGGTACTTGCTAATTTTGTGGTGTCTCTCAGTAAGCAGTAGTATGGATCACAAGGGGTATGTTTTTTGGTAATTTTAGTAATATATACACATACCGTCTTTCCAGAGGGGTACTACCTTGGGGCATGACCACATAATGTGGTCGAAATCTGCCTCCAGTGCACCGCATCTCCAGCACACCACGGGGTTGTTCGGGTCGAATTTAGACAACCTAGCAGGGGTTTGGTATGCCCTATGTAGTAGTTTGAATTGTATTAATCTATCTCTAGTTGCAATAAGGTATTCAAATGGCTTAATCCAAGCATCCTCCCATTCTTCATCATCAAGATTAGGTATGATAGTGAGCCATGGCTGTTTAAACATGGTCACATGTGGTTCAGATAGTAAGAGGATGTTTAGATAAATTACAGAGAGGGCCTTTTTGAGTGTTTCATTGAGTAATATGTCTTCCAATTCAGTTGTGGCAGACCGGTATCTTTGCAAATTGAGAGTCGAACGCATAACTAAGTTGTATGTACCTGAAGAAGTATGTGTTTGGAAGATTACATTTTTCTTTTATGGAGTTGTATTGCATAAGGGATCCGTCCTGGATAATATGTTCAATATGTGTCACCCCCTTGGAGATCCATATTATTGGGTCAGGGATAGAGTAAAAGTGAGGTAGTTTCGGGTTGTTCCATATGAGAACATTTGGAGAGAGTTTATTTTGAGAGGGATTGTTCCAATCATGTGTCAGTGCCCAGGCCCGAAGAACCACCTTCATGTTCTTGGTAAGTGGGTATGGCGCCGTCGTGCCACGGTATAATATTTGTTTAAGTGCTTCGAGTGAGCCCAGGGTAGCTGCATCGAGTATTATAGAGGCATTGGAGGGATCCTGTGTTAGCCACCAATTAGCTGTCACCAGCTGGCTGGCAAGAAAATACTTAAATAAATCTGGGAAGGCCAGTCCCCCCTCTGTCAAGGGTCTTTGCAGTTTTTTCAGGCTAATTTTAGGGGTCTTATTATACCAGATGAAGCTGGTGAGGATAGAATTAATTTGTTTAAAGAATTTCTGTGGTATCCAAATAGGACAATTGCGAAATATATATAGGAATTTAGGGAGTAGCTTCATTTTAATCAAATTAATTCTACCGATCAATGACAGGGGAGGCACTGCCAGTTAAGTAGCTTTTGTTTGGTGAACTGAATAAGTGGCAAAAGGTTGTTTTCCATAAAGGAGTCAGTATGATTGGTTATCCAGATACCCAGGTATTTAGTTTTGTGTATTATTTGCATCGGAGACTGAGGCATAGAGGAGGATTGTAGGAGAATTAGCGATTATTTTGACCAGTAGACCTCTAGGCCAGAGATCGGAGCAAACGTGGAGAATATCTCCAGAGCACCTTTAATAGATTCCTCAGGGTTCGTCAGGTATATTACTAGGTCGTCTGCATATAAGGACACTCTCTCTTCCAGTCCACCTACAGAAAAACCCTGTATAGAGTTACTTTGCCATATGGCAGTTGCTATTGGTTCCATTGCAAGTGCGAACAAAGCAGGAGATAGAGGGCATCCCTGTCTAGTGCCCCTGTATAGTCCTATCTGGCCAGAGAGCTCAGAGCCTATTTTAATTTGCGCTAAGGGCGATTTGTATATGGCTCGTAGCCAAGAAATAAGTCTTTCTCCAAACCCCATTTTCCCAAGTGTGGCCCATAAATATGACCATTCGACAGAGTCAAATGCTCTTTGTATATCTACAAACGCTAGAGCCTTTGAATTAGTACTAATCTGTTGAGGACTGAATATGGGTGAATATTCTGCGGAGATTGATATCAGTTGTTTTGTGGGGCATAAACCCAGTTTGGTCCGGACTGACCACGTCCGCAATATGTTTGTTTATTGTGGTCGTAAGGATCTTTGTTAGTATTTTTAAATCATTGTTTAGTAATGATATGGGCCTATACGATTGGCATGCTAGGGGATCCTTGTCCGGTTTTAATGAAATAAATGAAATAAATGAATAAATGATAAATGATTTTAATATTAAGATGATATGGGCGTGATAAAAGGAGGGGGGAGGCAACCATTTTTGAGGGACTCGTTAAAGGTAATTTTGAGGGAAGGGGCTAGAATGCGGGAGTACCTCTTATAAAACTCAATAGGTATTCCATCTGGGCCTGGCGATTTTTGTGGGGGAAAGGAGGATATTGAGTCTATAATTTCTTCCTCAGTAATCTCCTGTTCTATTTCTTTAGCAGCATCCTCTGAAATAGAGGGCATAACTAATTTGCCTAACTGGATTGATAGCTCATTATTGAGGTCTTTATATTGTGATTTATATAGTTGTTCATAGTAAGAGCGAAAAGTTTGTAGAATAATAGGTGGGCTTGAGGTTAATTCTCCGGATGGGAGCCTAATTTCTGGTATGGTAGATATGGTATTCGGGTCTCTTGAAATGTTTGCAAGGAGTTGCCCATTTTTATCCCCTTTCTCAAAGGTCAACTGTTTCCACTCCTGGAGAGAGGTACTAGTGAGGTCTACATGATGGAGATTGATATTACGCTTGGTTTGCATAACATCATGAAATGTGTCCTCTCCAGGAGCGTCTGCATATACTCTGGAGGCCTGGGATTCAGCCCTTATTAGAGAATCTAGTGCTTCGTTATAATTTTGGCGTTTAACAGTAATCTGATTTATATAGGTGCCCCTGATAGTAGCCTTAAAGGCATCCCATAGCATTTGATCATTTGTTGATCCCTTATTTAGATCCCAGTATTGTTGAATTGCAGATGATATTTTCTCTCCTATTTCTTTGTCGTTTATCCATTTAGGGTCTAGTCTCCATAGTGACTTATTATGAGTAATACCCACCTTGCATGTTATCTCTAAGGGCGCATGGTCGGAGAGACCACTGGGAAGATATTAAGCCCCCATTACACTGTTTAGTATATCCGCACTTGCAAATGCCAGGTCTATTCTTGAGGCCGAGCGGTGCACCGCTGAAAAGTGAGAATATGCAGTTGCCTGTGAGTTTTTCCACCTCCATACCTCAGTCAACGAAAGCGCCTCAGCCCACCCAGACAAGTCTAGATTAGCCTGCCTGGTAGGGTTCGATGAGTCTTTGCCTGATGTTAGTATGTCATTGAAGTCCCTCATAATTAATAGTTTTGCTGGGAGGTATTTTTGAATGGATTCGGTAATAGTATTGAGGAGTGATTTTTGCAGTATGGGAGGTGCATACAGACCTACTACACAAAAGGGGGAGCCTAGGATTAGCATATGAATAATTACATATCTGCCCTCTGGATCTGTATACGATCCGAGGATTTTACACGTCAGACTTTTGTTTATTAGGATGGACACCCCTCTAGAGAAGGTGGAGTACGAGGAGTGTAGTGCTTTACTGACCCATTGTTTATTTAAGGCTTTAGTGCTGGATCCCTCCAAATGCGTCTCCTGAAGTATTAAGATATGCAGTTTATATTTAGTTACATACTGAAACATAAGTGATCTTTTAAATGGTGATCTTAGCCCTCGGACATTCCAGGACAAGAGTTTCAAGGGGGTTTCCATTTATACCAGTTGCTCATGTTAGTAGCCAGGGGGAGTACATAATTTGATATCCAATGTGAGCTGGGCGGGGCAAAGGTGGGGGGCACCCACGGAGCCAAACTGCAACCATCGCCTTTATGCATAGACATGTGTAAAGATTGAGACTCTAAACCTAACCACAGAAAAGAGGAGTGCTAGATTTAGCTTAAAATAACAACAGAAACTAAAAAGAAAAAACCCTGCTGTAGTCAAGGCAGAACTAACAGCACCACAGCTTTAATCCCAACTACTAGTAATGTAGCAGCGTAGAACCTGGTTACAAATGCCAGGTACTGAGCCGCTAGCACTTAACACTAACCCACAACTACCAGACACTAATTTAGGAGAGGTTTATAGAAAAGTGGAAAGGAAAAGAGATTGAAGAGAGGGCAGAACAATGTAGAGAGTAGAGAACTCTCTAGAAAGTGAAGAGATCAGTAAGGGGAAGGTCAGGTGGAGGTTGTGAGGGCGTGTGATGGCCAGGAGGACCTCACCCGGCTGCACCCGGTATAACCGGGGGTACATATTTTAAAACGTTGCTAACTGTAACTGAAGGTAAACCATTGCTCTCAGGTGTATATTATCTCAGTATGCATTTTTACAACTAGTCCCAATACACTAAATACTTATGTGATGACAATGAAAGAGGAGCCTTAACAGAAATGAACTCTGACCCAGATTACATTATAAGTTTAGGGTCTCGCAGGTTGTCTGCCGTTTCTCTGTGGACCCCTAGGGGGAAGTTATCTTGCTGACATATCTATAGTTTCTATGTTCCCTTTGACAGATGGGTCCTCTTCAAGGAGAAACTCTAGGGCTGCTTTCGTAGAGGTACGGAATTACAGTAGTATTATGTTCACGGCATCGCTGCCCCCCTGTGAGGACCAATATACTTGCAACGTTCATAACTGTGTAAAGACATAAGTTTTATACCACTAAAGGTGCTATGTACTTATTTGCAACTGAATCAGTAAATTCCCCTTACTTGGCTCACAAGGGGAATTTCCCCCGTCACCTGTGATATATACGGATAAGTTTGTGTTAAGAAATATGTGCCTGGGCCCCCAGCGCGCATCCCAGTGCAGCCCCAAGTCTGCTTAGGTCGTACCACCGCCGCAGGGGGGGCGGAGGGGGACACAGCGGGCCCGGGCCAGGGTATAGACCGCATGTAAAAGCGGCCCAGTGACGGGGCCCGTCACCCTAAGCCTCAACATCCGCCCACCCCACTGCAGGGCACCAATCAGTTTAGGGGGGACAGTGGGCCGTCATGTCACCACCGCAGAGGGGGTGGAGGGGGACACCGCGGGCCTGGGCCGGGGTATAGACCGCACACTGTACGGTCCAGTGACTGGGCCCGTCACCCTAGGCATCCACATCCACCCACCCCGCGGCAGGGCATCAGTTGGCCTAGGTGGAATATAACGCTGTCTCGCCGTCGCCGCAGGGGGGGCGGAGGGAGACACAGTGGGCTCGGGCCGGGGTATAGACCGCACCTAGTACTGCCCAGTGACCGGGCCCATCACCCTAAGCGTCCATATCCGCTCACCCCACGGCAGGGCACCGCCACACATTCGAATGACCCGCAGCTCTCTCAGGGACACATCACCACATGGCAAGTTCACAATAGACAGATGGCATTCCCATGTTGCTTCAGGGAGCGACGTGAGGACGGGGTAGGCTCCAGCCACAGATGCGCCATCTAAAACGCTGACCCAGCGGCAGCTGGCCACCGGCCCCGCCCCCCCGCCAGCACATATACACATAAATTTACCACTACGCCACTATATTCAGTTAGCGGTTATTTTGTTGGTGCCATTTCTCGGGTCAAATGCAATACGTTTAACATAGACAACATGGCAATCTTTCATGGTACAGTTTTCGAAGCAGTTGTATACGAATACCAAAGAGAGTATACATGAAATGTGTAATTTGAGTAGTGTGGCCCCTGGTACTGCTTTGTCCCTATAAGTGCGAAGTTCGTATTGTGATTTCGCTGGGGTTTGGGCAGATATTCAGTCCGTATTTAGGCAAATATCAGTATTTCCATATGCAGCATAGTTTCTGTGATAAGCATACACATGATGCATTAGCAATAGTATAAAGTATCAGGGATTCTTCACGCCACAAAGGAGTAATGGAGGATTGCCCTCTTCCCGCCCTGCAGAAGGCTGCAACTAGATGTCTAAACTTAGAACGCGCACCAAGAACACCAAGCCCAGGCCAATAAGTAATATATTCCATTATTAGGAAAAGTTATCAAGAGAATCAGTACCTGAGGTGAAGAGCAAGGTAATATATGCAGAGGCAGTACATAGATGTTAACGACGCGACTCTATCCAGGTCATTGCATCCTGCGGTTTTTCAAAAAATATGTCTGATTCCCCATCCTCTACTCTCAGTCGGGCCAGGAACAGCATTGTGTATTTAATTTGTTTTTCACGGAGCTTAAGCTTCACTGAGTGAAAAGATTTCAGCAGTTTTTGTGTTTCGGCAGTGAAGTCTGCAAAAAGCATAAGCCGAGTATTTTCATAGGTTAGGTTCTTTGCTTTTCGTGCTGCGGAGAGGATCGCATCCCGATCTCTATAGTTGAGCAATTTAAAGATTGCCGGCCTGGGGGGACCTCCTGGTGGGCCCTTCTTTGCCAGCATACGGTGTGCCCTCTCGATGAGAAAGTAAGGTGAAAAGGTATCCTCCGGCGGGAGTTTGCGGAGCAGGGACTCGATGAAGTCTGGGGCCTTGTCACCCTCCGATCCTTCAGGAAGGCCCAGAAGTCTTAGGTTGTTGCGGCGGTTGCGGTCCACCGCTCTGGTTTCTAGCTCGTCCAGCCTCTTCTCCATTCTCGGGATGGTGCAGGAGTGACTATATTGAATGTCCTCTATGGCTGAGATTCTGCGCTCAGCTTCTTTAGTGCGGTCACGGATGTTAGCCACATCATGTCTGTGTAGGTCGAGGCCAGCCTCATAATTATCCATTTTAAGCGTTAGGGTAGCTTGGCATTGCTTGATAGCCTCCAGGATCTCATGCGGAGCAGGAGGAGGCGTAGAGGCATTGTCGTCACCATCTTGAGGAGCCACATGTATCTCGGCCTGCCCCTCCTGGTTCTGCTTTGAAGAGGCTTTTGCTGTAGTAGATGGCGGAGCTGCCTTCCCCGGTGAAGCATGTTTATCTCCCTTATCTTTCTCCTTGTCCTTTTCTCTCCCCTTGTTGCGCTGCGACATGTCAGTCGTAAGGAGAGAATCTTTCGTCCGGTCTCTGCGTTATGATCGGGCCTGGGCAGTCCCCTCTGCACGGGAGTGGCGGCGCAGAGTTCTCTTTGGCAGGGGGATGTGGAGGATCGTACCACTCCAGTTTTGTAGCTGCGTGGTCTAGGCAGGTTAATGCGTGACTGGGAGCCTTTTGGAGTGCAACTTTGCAGTAGAAGTCAGTATTTATGAATGCCGGGTTACGGAGCTCCTTCCCTTAGCTGCTAACAGGTCGCCATCTTGGCCACGCCCCCGAAAATGGACCAATCAATTTAAACCTGGGTTTAAATGGATTGGCCCATTTTCAAACGGCATACATTTGCATAATTTCAGAAGAATTTGCATCTCATTGATCAACCCTACTCTGTGCAGCGCTGCATAATATGTTGGTGCTGTATAAATACCTAAACAAATAAATATAAATGTATACTAATAGTGTTTGACTGTGGTGAGGACATTTCAGTGTAAGCTCCTGTGGTGCAGAGACTGATGGGAAGGGATCAGTGCTCTCTGTACAGTGCTGTGGAATGTCAGAGCTATATAAATGTATAATAATAATAGTGTGTGACTGTGATGAGGACATTAGAGCAGAGGCGTATCTAGAGGGGTACAGGCATAGCTCGTGCCATGGGCACCAAAGCGCCATGGCTGCCTCCTCCTCCCTCGTGCTTCACCTTCATACTCTTATACTGCAGGACATCTCTCACTACTTATACTTGGGGGGGGAATTATACTAAGGGGGCACCTGTCACCCCCTATACTGAGGGAATCTTTGGGGGGTACTCATACTAGGGGAACCCTCTCACCTGTATTGCATATGCTGGGGGTCAACCCTCAGCACTTATGCTAAAGAAGTACTTCAAGCTATCTATACTAGGGGGCGACCTCTGGCCATCTGGCTGCTTATACTGGGTGACTACCTCAGGGGTGCAATTTCAGTGTTTGCCATAGGCGCTATATTACCCAGATACGGCATTAGAGTGTAAGCTCCTGTGGTGCAGAGACTGATGGGAAGGGATCAGTGCTTTCTGTACAGTGCTGTGGAATGTCAGAGCTATATAAATGTATAATAATAATAGTGTGTGACTGTGATGAGGACATTAGAGGCGTATCTAGAGGGGTGCAGGCATAGCTCGTGCCATGGGCACCAAAGCACCATGGGCGCCATGGCTGCCTCCTCCTCCCTCGTGCTTCACCTTTATACTCTTATACTGCAGGACATCTCTCACTACTTATACTTGGGGGAGGGAGGGAGGTAATTATACTAGGGGGACACCTGTCACCACCTATACTGAGGGAATCTTTGGGGGGTACACATACTAGGGAAACCCTCTCACCTGTATTGCATATGCTGGGGGTCAACTCTCAGCACTTATGCTAAAGAAGGCTTCTTATACTGGGGAGACACCTCTAACTACATATACTGGTAGAGCAACCTAAACTGGGGGCTTCCTATACTGGGTGAACTACCTCTGGCTACCTATATTAGGCTGTTACCTCTGGTTACTTATACTTGGGGTAAAAAATTTTGCAGCAAGAGGTTAGCGCTCACAGCAGAGAGACTATCCAAACTCCTATCATGTATATAACACTAGTTCGCCTCCTCTATAACAATATCCGCGGAGTCTGATGCGGAAGGAATACTAGCGTCTATCAGCGGTGGCGAGGCGGCGAACGCGGAAGGTCCTTTCATCCACCGAGCGCGCGGCGGAGGTGAGAGGGAGCATACGCTTATCCGGAGCCTGCCAGCCATGGCCATCAATTAAGGGGGAGAGCCCGTATAAACAAATTACTCTGAGCGAGCATTTTATGGAGAAGCATGTGAGTGTAACCTGTATTTTTTAATAATAAACCTTTTAAAGCAATATTGCACTATATGAGGCTTTTTATTGAGGTAACCAAGAGGACAGTCGGCCTAAAGGGAGGACTTTGCCACTTATTGGTGCCAGAGAGGTGGGGGACGACCCGGGAACGGTCCCGACGTGCATATAGACCATTGGTTGGTCTGTTTGTTGCGGTGAGTGGCACACAAAGGGTGTGGTGGTGGCCCATATACATCTTGAAGATCTGCAATCCAGTCTTTGATGAAGAATCTTCTATGTTTTTATTTCCTTGATGGACTTTTGAATGCTTTTTAATGAATATGTATACAGTCAATGAGTCTTGCAAAGCACCGTGAGCACCACCCTCTATGAAAAGTTACTTATACTTGGGGGGCTAGCTCTAGCAAGCTATACTTGGGGGGGCTACTTACACGGGGAGGGGGTAAACTTGTCTTATTACCTTTGCTGAGAGGGCAGCCTAAACTGGTTGACTACCTATACTGAGAAAGCTACTTCAGGCTATCTATACTAGGGGGTGACCTCTGGCCATCTGGCTGCTTATACTGGGTGGCTACCTCAGGGGTGCAATTTCAGTGTTTGCCATAGGCGCTATATTACCCAGATACGCCTCTGCATTAGAGTGTAAGCTCCTGTGGTGCAGAGATGATGGAAAGGGATCAGTGATCTCTGTACAGTGTATATGTAGCAGCAGCTGGTGATGGGGAGGAGACACAGGGATGTTATGTGTTACAGGGTATATAACTTCTTCCTGTACTATGATATCTACAAACAAAAACAGATAAAATAAAGTTCTCTGTCCTTACCTCCTCTGCTGTCAGCACCAGCAATGTCTTCTTTCTACTTTCTCCAGCTTCCTCTATAACTTCCTGTCTGTGGCTCCTCCCCTTCCTGGCCCTGCATTGCACTGCGTATGTGTGTGGGATGAGGCTGCAGAGATCACAGGTCTCCCCACAACCAACAACAGATAAGACTAGTGGTGAACATCTCTTATCCTATATAATAAAGTGCCTGTACTGTTTTCACCTGTGTCCCTGCGTTGTGCATGAGTGGCACACGGGCAGACTCAGGACATTGGAGGAGGTGCGGGCATACGCGTGGATCGCGGAAGTGCAAATGCAGGTGTCGCGCGCATGCACGTTTTGCGGAGGGGGGGTGGAGGGTTACATGGCCAAGGCATAGTGCATGTTTATCAATGGGCAGGCCCTTTAGCTACAGTAGTAATAATTATGAGATCTCTCCTTGGACTCCCATTATCTGTTCCAGGGTCATTTCCAAGATATGCCTGGATAGTGTACTGGTCAAGAGCACTGTTATAATTTAAGTAGGCCTCAGTTATTTGGCCTGAGTTTAGGTAAAAGGCTTGTCCGCAGTGTATGCCTTTAAAATAAATAGAGTTCTTGTGATGCAGGCAGAAGCATCTCAGGGTCTGCGTGTAGCAGAGGATACACGCAGATACTGAGAACATGTTCCTAAAAGAAGGCCACAGGCCTACTCTGACCTCAACACGTACACCACAGGAACAATCAACATAGGCCATGTTTACCAAAATACCAAATTCCAGTATGTAAGGGAAAAGTGACATTGAATATTAATCGAGTAGGTGGGTATTAGGACACCACGAGGGGGCTCAACCAATAGTCTGGTCTAGGGGATGGCGAAGATGATGTCACATTTAACTCTTTCCTAGTCAGTATTAAACCCCGGGTGGGCGATCGGAGCTCACTCTGCTTCTTACTTTCACACTAGCTCTAAATGCTGACTAGGACCTCTAAGTATTTTCATTCTATATGTAATCTGATATAATGTATGCTGTACATAGGTAGTCTAGTGTAACGTAGTTTAGAAAGAAGGTACCTGATTGACTTCAGCAGGAAGTTTAATCAAGAAGCTTGTAACGCAACATGAAGATTGGTGTGGCTAGGATATAATGAACTGTATCTATCTGTATTTCTGTTTCCTGAATAAATAACGTGAATAGTGAAGAATCTGGGAGGACATTCTCATGTATAATAAGGGGTTAATGAGAACACAAGGCCCAAGCATGTTAATGTTTGGTGACAAAGGTACTAATCCTTTCACACCTCCCTCTGCTTGGCACAGATGGACCAAGCAGGGATGGAGGAAAAGAGCACTTGTGCCAGGTGAAAACAAATTTCAGGGCACAAGGTGGGTGACAGGTCTGAAGGGTCAGGTGTGCGGGCAGTATGAATTGAATGGCAGGGTAAATCTGCTACTGAATGCCACACTCCCAGAATCGATGCACCAATCCAAAGGTTTGTTAAAGGGTGCATTGCAGTAGAATGGGTACATGCAAAAGGTGGAGTGTGTGATTCAGGAGTACCTTGTCTTGGTTATACAGAGTGAGATGGTTCCAGATTGGAGAGGAACGAGCAGGAGGCTTCAATTCTCTTACAGGAGAGATGCAGGGGACAACATCACACTCTGGGGTTACCAACAGAGGGTGTCTCTGAAACAACTATACACACGTAAAGGCTGGAAAGCCGAGGGTTGGTGGTTCTCGAAACAAGAAGTAAAAATCGAGATCAAGCCACATTTCCAGGTGACAGAGAGGGTGGGGAGAGCGGTCCTGGGGGAGGGAAAGCCAACACAGGAAACCCCATTCACACTACACGGGTCACCACAGGGGACGATATTACACAGTCCATATGCAGCCGCTTATCCTCATGCTAGGTGGGTAAGTGAAGAGGTACTCTTAATTGAAAGATTGCAGAGAGTACAGTCTTCCCGACCTCAGGTACATATTGTGCCTCAGGACATAAGGGGGGAAGAGGTCCAATCAGGACAGTTGGGGACATATTTTGTCAGGGAGATGCTAAAAGATCCTGTACAACTGAGATTGGACAAGGGGAGGTATATTGATTTTTCTGGAGAAGGATCTTTTGCATGGAAGCTTCGAGATGTTTGGGTGAACAAATGGAAACGGTGCAACATTCCTTTAGGCACCGCCACTTCCTTAGTTCCCACCTCAACACATGTCTTACACCATGACCTGAGAGGTCAACATTTTTTGGTGCTAGACGGGGAGGTGAAACGAGTAGAGTTGTCCTCATGCGGGCAATTCTCACAGAGGTACCTGTGTTTGCCGGGGCAAGTCAAATTTAGTAAAGAAGCATGCGGGCTCAATAACACAGAATGCGAGGCTACCATTCAAAAGATCCACCCTGAAGCCAAACCGATAGTTCCGGTGGCTGAAGGAAAGGTTTGTTTTTTTAGCATCATGTCTAAGGACACATTCAAGGTACATTTTCATAATTGTTCCGATAAGGGGGATCTGTCAAGGGGAACATATTGGGTGAGCGGAGATCCCATATGGATCCAGTCATCCAGGTTTGATGACGTTATTTCTCAAATTGTTAAGAGAACTCTAAAGTTCAAAGTTTCACGGGAAGTTCCCCTCCTGAAAGAGAACACGAAATGGGACAAAGGGGAACAGGGTTTGATCCAAGACGACCACACTTTGTTACAACGGTTAAACAAACAGTACACTAAGTTAGAGGTAAGATTTCACCATGATCCAGGTGAGCTTAACGAGGTAGAACACAAAAATAAGCAGGTGAGTTTCAGTCTGACCTGGTGGAAAAGGTTTCCGGTGATGTTCCAGGGACACTCGGACTGGGCCTCTGCAGTTCAAAAGTTCTTCCTACACACACTAGTCGTCTGGATGGGGATGACAACTTTAGGCATCATTATCCAGGTGAGGTTGTGTGTTAAACTTACGTAAAACAAATTAACCTGGTCAAGAGATTGGTGCCTCATAAACAATCTCATGAACCAATATTTTCAAATTAAGGGATATACAGGGTTACGGGTATAGGTTTAGTAGTACCGGTGATGGAGCTGATTGTATAAAGGCGCTCTTTTAGAAGGCACCTGGCATTGCTCCGTTGTGTAACAACCAAACGAGTTTCACTTTTCTGTGGTCATGCAAGTTTGTGAGTGATACGCAAGTGACGCAAATGCTGAGCATGTGGTATAGAGGGACTTAGAAGTAGGGCATCCCCAGAGAGCCTGGTTACAGGAAGACCAAGAGGTCTTGCTCTCTCTCCCAGGGATAACCGCCTAGAGCAGAGAAGTTGTGTGAGCACGAACATCGAAAAGTGAAACATAAAGAAACGAAACCAGGTACTGGGGGGTTCAGAAGCGGGGATCTGCGGATCAAGCCATTTTAGGGGGGATTGTTATAATTTAAGTAGGCCTCAGTTATTTGGCCTGAGTTTAGGTAAAAGGCTTGTCCGCAGTGTATGCCTTTAAAATAAATAGAGTTCTTGTGATGTAGGCAGAAGCATCTCAGGGTCTGCGTGTAGCAGAGGATACACGCAGATACTGAGAACATGTTCCTAAAAGAAGGCCACAGGCTTACTCTGACCTCAACACGTACACCACAGGAACAATCAACATAGGCCATGTTTACCAAAATACCAAATTCCAGTATGTATGGGAAAAGTGACACTGAATATTAATCGAGTAGGTGGGTATTATGACACCACGAGGGGGCTCAACCAATAGTCTGGTACATAGGTAGTCTAGTGTAACGTAGTTTAGAAAGAAGGTACCTGACTGACTTCAGCAGGAAGTTTAATCAAGAAGCTTGTAACGCAACATGAAGATTGGCGTGGCTAGGATATGATGAACTGTATCTATCTGTATTTCTGTTGCCTGAATAAATAACGTGAATAGTGAAGAAGCCTGAGAAAGTCTATCTCCTGCTTGCTGTGATGAGTCGTGTGTGCAACTCTTGCTGATGAGTTGCTGGTGCCTGAAAAGGTGATTAGAACAGTTTATAACAAGCACCACCCCTGACATATATGACCAAGGTTTGAAGGTCTTCCTATTCCGTAAGCCAGTACCTATGTAGTAAGGAGTCCCTGGGCAAGACTCCCTAACAATGCAGGTTGGCCTATTGAGCACGCTCTTAGTGGATGCAGCTCCCAAGTGCTTTGAGTCCAAGCGGAGAAAAGGGCTATAAAAATATTGGTATTATTATTCAAATATCTCACTGTAAGGTCACAGCACATATACGTACGGTCAGTGCACAGACTGCTGCTACTTGGGTAAGGGCAGCACCGCTGGTTGCGTACGAGAGGAATCAGCGCAGGAAACTTGGGCGCAGGAGAGGAATCAGTGCAGGAGGCTTGGGCGGAAGATACATCCGGTATATGGCTGATCCTGCTACTGCACAAGTCCATGTTAAAGGGGCACTTAAGTCTGTTAAAAAAAAATAGTTCTACTCACCTGGGGCTTCCAGCAGCCCCCTGCAGCTGATCGGTGCCCACGTAGACTCGCTCCGATGCTCCTGGCCCCGCCGGCAGCCACTTTCGGGTTCGGCGACAGGAGCCGACAGTCCGGGAACGCGAGTTCCCGGCCACAATAGTGCCCTCTATGCTGCTATACGCTATGTGCTATATGCTATAGCAGCATAGAGGGCACTATTGTGGCCGGGACGCGAAGAATCACTCACGTTACCGGACTGTCGGCTCCTGTCGCCAAAACCGGAAGTGGCTGCCGGCGGGGCCAGGAGCATCGGAGTGAGTTTATGTGGGCACCGATCAGCTGCAGGGAGCTGCTGGAAGCCCCAGGTGAGTAGAACTCATTTTTTTTAGCAGACTTAAGTGCCCCTTTAAATACTATTCCCCCTCCAGGCCGCCACGGATGGTGGGGAATGAAATAATTCGGCTTCCAGCAATTGCTTGAACGCGAATTATTGTGTTTTAAAAGTAACTTCAGCTCCGTCTTCTGACGTCGCCGACGTTACTCCCTGTACGCCCAAGTCTCCTGCGCTGGATTCACTGTGTTTGCCGCTATTTTGCCTGAAGGCTGTTGTCCCATTTTGTGACGTCTACCTGTTATTGTTGCCCTCTGGGTTTTTTATTTTATAAAGGTAAGTCTAAGCGGGAGATTATGGCTAGAATCTCAGAACATGTATCTTGGTGATATAGAAAATCACTCCTCCTCTCCTGTCAGCAGGTGCTTCAACCTCATCCCTCACTGGTGGTGCCTAACCCTTAATCCCTCACTGGTGGTGCCTAACCCTTAACCCCACCTGGTGGCGCATAACCCGTAAACCACCCTCCCCCCCAGTGAGCAATAACCTGACCCCCCCCCCCTCCTAACCTTAACCCCAACATCTTGTTTAAAAGGGCACCCAAATCACAGCTACAAATAGCAGTGACATATAGCAGGTACAAATAGTGGCTACACATAGAAAATAGCAGTTACTAATAGCGGCTACACATAGAAAATAGCAGTCACTAATAGCGGCTACAAATTACAGCTACAAATAGCAGCTACACATAGAAAATAGCAGCTACAAATAGTGGCTTATCACAGCACCAGTTTAATGCAGTTAGCGCCAAGATTTCTGTACAGCCGCTATAATCAATAGGGGAGATAGCTGCAATCTTCTAATCATGCTGTGTTGTCAAATGATCCTTGCTGCAGGACAAGGATCCATGCCTCCGAACCTGGGACAGGCCCGGCAAAACCGAGAGTGTTGGGAGGCAGGACTCTAATAATGTGGTGTGTGAGCAGCGTGTGTGGACGTGCATCAGGGAGCTCTTCAATCTGGCTCTAGACGATACTGACATTAGAGCATTTACTAAGGGTAAGTATGTATTATAAATAAGAATAAAATAGATATAAAAGCCGTGTCTGTGGGATTTTTTGTACTTGTAACCCTTTGTGGGAATGGGGAAGGGGTATATCCTGGTACATGCATGGCGGCAACGGAGGGCTTAATTCCTAGCCACTTAACAGTGGACAGCCTACCAATAAAAGTTTCAGGATCTCTCCCCCCCCCCCCCCCCTACTCTTTTTTCCTCTGTCACTCTGCATGGACGAGTCTACCATTTACTTTTTTTTACTGTTTTCTTTTTTCTCCTTCTCACCGCTGGGCACCATCACTCTCCTGTTACTTATGTCTGCTAAATTGCAGACAGGGATCAGTGGGGCTTTGTGACTTTCTCTGTGGCTTAAATAGCTGCTCTGTAGGCAAGCACTGCTCTCTGCTGGACTTTTTGGCCAAGATGGCGCAGTCCACCACGAGTCTCCAACAAAATGGTGTCTAAGATCTCACGAGACCACGAGACTTGGTGTGTGACTTACTTTAAAGGGAAAAGTGTGTTCACTTGCCTATCCAGCACTACGGCCTGGCATCAATAGTTCTGCAGCAGCAGCATTGGACTCTCTCTCTCTCTCTCTCTCTCTCAACCGTGGCAGTTCAACCTTGCTTATGCACTTCCTCCCATTCCTTTGATTCTTGGGATTCTAAAGAAACTTCAGTCAGAACCGACAACGGTAATTGCAATAATACCAATCTGGCACAAAAGACCATGGCTCGTTCTATTGCAAACTGGCTACTTGAAGGCAAACCAACGAGCCTACAAGCAGAAGACTCTTCTGATACTACAAGAAGTGCATGCGTATTCTACAAGGGGGACTGCAGCATCATGGGCTGCGTTATCCAAAGTCTCCATAGAGACAATATGCAAAGTTGGGGGCTGGCCATCAGCCAGTACTTTCCAGAGACATTATCTGGTAGACCCAGCATCTTTATCTACCCTTGATATTGGGAAAAATATAAATGTACAATCTGTGTCTAAAAATATCTGATTAAAGGTTTTGTTTTCTCTCTGGCCTCCCTTGTGAGATTAAATTAATTCCCATCCACTGCCGCCATGCATGTACCAGAAAATCGGAAAATTAAATACTCACCTGCCGGTAATTCTCCTTTCCTGGTACAAAAGCATGCAGCAAGGGTTCCCGCCCTTCTTGTCCATTTGAGTTACTATATACAAAAATGAGGAGGGGGGGGGGGGGGGATCCTGAAACTTTTATTGGTAGGATGTCCATTGTTAAGTGGCTAGAATTTGACCCATCTATTGCCACCATGCTTTTGTACCAGGAAGGAAAATTCCCAGCAGGTAAATTTTCAGATATTTCCTATGGCAGTTTCACCTGATGGGGAAATCTTGGGGCCGTCTTGATGTTACATCAAGCAGGCTTACAGACTCCACCATTAGTCACCCCCTGGGGCCACCTGTAGCGACCCTCACCTCCTCCTGAGCACTGGAGGTGGGGCATCTGTCTCCATATCTCCCTCACATCAGGTTCCCTTTCATAGTACATCTTACATTACATGCAGTGGATAAAAAAACTTCTCACAGTGAAAGAAATATACAGAATGATCATACAGTGTCTCCATCACACACGCTATGTACATACACACATTATATGCACAATGTACAATTTATATACATATAAATACACACACACAATGCATCTTTGTCCAATTTAATCCATTTATACATCAGATTTCCATTCTAATAGGATTTATTTTGTTATACAATGCAGAATCCCTTTCCAGCAACAGCTTCCATCATTTGTCTATAGCATATTATTGTAACACAAATATAAAAATAAACTATCCACTCCCCCCCGCCCCCCAGAATTGCTATATCTTAACTCAAGCCCCACACAGTGTTTACAATTGTCTCCTAATTTACATTTGGGGTGCAGCACAGAGGCATTGTTGTATATCAGCATTATTTGTGCTGGAGTATATGATCTGGGAATAATGGTGTGCACACACGTATGATACTTCTGAACGAATTGTCATTCAAACCGGTCGTTTAAACAACAGTTTGGCATATGTATGAATGATCATTAAGGTCCGTACACACGCCGGACTGGAGGCAACATAATTACATAGTTACATAGTTATTTTGGTTGAAAAAAGACATGCGTCCATCGAGTTCAACCAGTACAAAGTACAACTCCAGCCTGCTCCCTCACATATCCCTGTTGATCCAGAGGAAGGCGAAACAACCCTTACAAGGCATGGTCCAATTAGCCCCTAAAGGGAAAAATTCCTTCCCGACTCCAGATGGCAATCAGATAAAATCCCTGGATCAACATCATTAGGCATTACCTAGTAATTGTAGCCATGGATGTCCGTCGTCACCTCCCGCTGGGTGGGCGTTGCAGCGACAGTCCGGCGTGTGTACAGTCTGTCTGCAGACTGATACGGCTGTTTCTGATCAGAAACAGCCGTATCAGTCCGCCGACAGTGCGTACACACGCCGGACTGTCGTTGGAACGCCCACCCAGCGGGAGGTGACGACGGACCCGTCGTTGCCTCCAGTCCGGCGTGTGTACGGACCTTTAGACTGATAGCAGCAGTTTTGACTGGTCCGCTTGGCGGATCCGTGGACTAACTGTTATTCAAACAACAGTTAGGTCCATACATGTCTACAAACGACTTGTTTGAAAGTCTATGGGTCTGTTTCCACTACACGCGATTTTTCTGATGCAGATTTTCCCATAGGCATTCATTGGAGTCATTTTTTCTGCGTCCAATCAGCATCCAATCTGCCTGTAGTGGATAAAAGCCCTATTAGTTTCACACTAAAAGACTTTCAAACAACAAGTCATTTAATCAGTCATTTGATCTAGTCCATTGTTCTATAAATTCCATTGACCAGTCAAACGACATGTAAATTACCTGTAATTAGCATTTCAAACATTTTGTCGGGTGTGTGTGTGTGTATATTTTGTTTGAACGGCAAGTCGTTCAAACGTCCGGTTTGAATGACAATCTGGCATAAAATCGACGTGTGTATGCACCTTAAGTCTGAATTTTGATACCTAGCGTGTAACAATATAGATCTGTAATGTTATCTCCAAAATTATGTCAAGAAGTCAAGAGATCTCTGGAAGATCCCATCACAGTCAAAGTGATCCAATCCTTCTGCATATCAGTCCTGTGTGTGTCTCTTAGCACTGCTGGAAGATAAATCCCTCCCTTCTTATTTTACCTGACTTTGTACATTCAGCTCAAAACTCTTCACAGACAGACAAACTCCTTTCCTCAGCTCACTTTGGATGAATTGGAACGTCTAATATTCCCACATCTGCAGCTCACAGTAGGTAAATAACAATGGTACAGAAAACTTTCCTTGAGTCTCAGCTTCTTATTTTCACTGTAAATGGTTAAATTCGGACTTTGAATTGTGATTAAAATCTGGGTCTTTCAGCTCCCAACAAGAACAAATGATTTTCTTTTCAGCACTCCCTTTTGTTATTTGGAATGTTTCCTTATCCAGATAAAAGTGTTTACACTGAGCGCTAAAGCTGATCGCCGTCATAGAAACAATGCTATGCTGCGCCCCCCGCGTAAGGCTAATTCAGGGCGATCGCCAAACCCCAAATTAGATTTCCCTCTGAGTTGCTACAACTGGGAGGGGGAAAAGTATTTAACACCGCTGGGGAGTTTAGCGGCAGCAGGGAGAGCCGTTATGTAGCTCACCCAGCGTCAAACTGCCTGGGGCCTGGATACTATGTATATGATACTTAGTAACCCATTAATTGGGCTTCTTACCAATGTGAGAGCTTTCATGCCTGGCAAGATGTGATTTACGCCCAAAACATTTCCCACACTCAGCACATGAATATGGATTCTCACCAGTGTGAGATCTCTTGTGTTGAACAAGATATGATTTATCCCCAAAACATTTCCCACACTCAGCACATGAATAGGGCTTCTCACCAGTGTGAGTTCTCTTATGTGAAACAAGATCTGACTTCTTTGCAAAACATTTCCCACACTCAGCACATGAATAGGGCTTTTCACCAGTGTGAGTTCTCTTATGTGAAACAAGATGTGACTTCTTTGCAAAACATTTCCCACAGTCAGCACATGAATAGGGCTTCTCACCAGTGTGAGTTCTCTTATGTGAAACAAGATCTGACTTCTTTGCAAAACATTTCCCACACTCAGCACATGAATAGGGCTTTTCACCAGTGTGAGTTCTCTTATGTGAAACAAGATCTGATTTCTTTGCAAAACATTTCCCACACTCAGAACATAAATAGGGCTTCTCACCAGTGTGAGTTCGTTCATGGGCAATAAGAATTGATTTAAGCCCAAAACTTTTCCCACACTCAGCACATGAATAGGGCTTTTCACCAGTGTGAGATCTCGTATGTGTGACAAGATATGATTTACTCCCAAAACATTTCCCACACTCAGCACATGAATAGGGCTTTTCACCAGTGTGAGATCTCGTATGTGTGACAAGATATGATTTACTCCCAAAACAATTCCCACACTCAGCACATGAATAGGGCTTTTCACCAGTGTGAGATCTCGTATGTGTGACAAGATATGATTTACTCCCAAAACATTTCCCACAATCAGCACATGAATAGGGCTTTTCCCCAGTGTGAGTTCTCTTATGTGAAACAAGATCTGATTTATTTGCAAAACATTTCCCACACTCAGAACATAAATAGGGCTTCTCACCAGTGTGAGTTCGTTCATGGGCAATAAGAATTGATTTAAGCCCAAAACATTTCCCACACTCAGCACATGAATAGGGCTTCTCACCAGTATGAGATCTCTGGTGTTGGACAAGATATGATTTTCTCCCAAAACATTTCCCACAATCAGCACATGAATAGGGCTTTTCACCAGTGTGAGATCTCTTATGTGTGACAAGATATGATTTGTTTACAAAACATTTCCCACACTCAGCACACAAATGGGGCTTGTTCCCAGTGTGAGTTCTTTCACGGGCGTTAAGAAGTGATTTATTCACAAAACCTTTCCCACACTCAGCACATGAATAAGGCTTCTCACCTGTGTGACATCTCTCATGTGTGACAAGGTTTGATTTAGTAAGAAAACATTTCCCACACTCAGCACACGAATGGGGCTTTTTGAAACAGGAATAAGACCCTCCAGCAGTGAAAGAACTTTTCTGGGTATGAAGCCCCTCAAAGTTAGACAGGTGAGGGGAATCTGGGGGAATATTTGTGGTAATCAGGATATCTGCAGGAGACTCTTGTCCAATGACATCATCATCCATTGTACAGTCTGTGGATACAGAGAGACGAGTCTCTGAGAGGTTCCTGATGCCGGGACTCCGCGCTGCAAATAGAGAAACATCATCACTCCCTGTTAGAAAATTCTGAGGTGAGGAACAATTATCATTAGGGATGGTCGGTGAGTTGCTGATAATTCCAAGTTGATGCAAAGTATATGCATGTTGGAAATGGGCCAGATGCAGCAGCTTAACAGCTTTGCATATAATTAGCATACAATCGGCACCATCTATTTATTGGCATGTCAGTGACCATCACCAGTTATCAGCCTGACAGAGAACTGTGGAGGGTTGTGCTCATTACAGGCCGCCAATCACATGACATAAACTTTGATTTGCATACAAATTGTATGTAGCTTGAAATTCAGCCAATCAGATGCATTTCCTGAGAAATGGGATTAGCTGCATGTCATTTGCATACAAGTCAGAGGTATTTGCTTCTCATTGAGCATCCCTACACCTAAAGCATTGGCCATACATTGAAAAGCAGTAAACTCCAGCTTGATGAGACAGTGGAAGCTTTATGTACTGATAGCAAGAAATCTGCCTTATGTTTGTAGAGCAATGTGGTTTCATTCTCATTACCATTTTCTACTCGTGTCCCTTTATATGCCCCTTGTAGAGTCGGTACAAAAATCATCCGCCTCCAACTCCACGCCTCAGTTTATGAAGCCGCTGACTCCGACTCCAGGTACCCCAAATTGCTCCATCTCCGCAGCCTGTGCAGAGCTATGGTGTGAGTACAAAAATCCCTAATCCTACTGTATATATACAGGCGTCAATTCACCAAGCAATTGGTAATGCTGAAAACAGCTGATTGTACCGATCACTTCATCGTGGCCGTTACCACATGGAAAGCTGAAATTACCAAGCAGTGAGGTCATTACCGTCTTGTGCGGTAATCACCTCAACAAATGTTGGTAAATGTCAATTCATCAAGGTTACAGCATGCGGTAAAGCCCTGGATGATTACCGGCAGTTCTCCTCTGTCAGGATCAGTGCGAGACTCACAGAACTCACACAGAAGCAGAGATGTTTCTCTATGACTCACAGGAGCAGAAGCCAATAGGAACAGCCTGTCTCCTCCAAATGATTTTGATTGGACCTGAAGCCTTCTTGGGTGGGGAGGGGGTCATCACGCTTTCCTACCCCCCAGGCAGCGAGCAGAGAGAGATACAACAAAAGACGCTTCCCCTGCCTCCCTTTGCCAGTTTAACCTCTTCTGTTGCTGTTTGAAGATACAGAGTAGCTAGTGGGGAAATCCTCTAAGCAGGGCATGTTTAAAGTTTCTCGGACGTTCATCTAAGCTGTGGCAAAGAAATAAAATGTTAAAAAAGACTAATGGAGACTGATAGATTAAGAGCAAGCAGAAGCAGTATAACAAAACATGTACATTTAAAGGGATGTCAGGATGCCTTTTACTATTGTAATGTTGTCTCTGCACGGAGAACAGATGTAACAACACAGACAACTCACACTCTTCTGCTGTTACTAACAACTGGGCTTCGGTAAATTACCAAACTTCTACTGCACCTGTGAAAATATTGTTGAATTAGCACACAAAAGTCTTAAATACCGAATGCGGTATTTTCCCAACTTTTTGTTTATCGAACAGCCTTGATGAATTGGCGCCTAAGTGTAGCCATATCTCTCCTCCCAGCCTTCTGTCCAATGAAGAACTGACCCGCTGCACACTGCAGCTCCTATTGGACAGGAGAACTGTGGGGGGTGGGGAAGGGTGAGGACTAGAAATCACTGTCCTCCCCCGCAAAACGTGGGAAACCCCAGCAAACCTGATATGACCAAATATATTTTTTTGAATGAATTATTAATGTTTATAGAATTGTGTAGCTTTCACTGGTTTTCTCTGTCCCTCCCGTTCCCGGTTGGTGAAGTGGTTATGAATTCTGTATACTGTAAGCGGACATGAAAGGGCGGATTCTGGGAACTTCATGAACCCTGCCTGCCCACCCAGTAACAGGAATTACTCATGCTGTCTTCTTTCCTCCATACACAGGGAGTTCCGGTTACTGGGCATGTGCAGCTCAGGAAATCATGCCTGCTCACAGGAAATGCATGTTCACAGTTTCTTCCTGTGCAAAGGATATGAATATCCTCCAGAATAAGAGAGGAAGTAAAAGTGCCAAGAGCTTCCATACTCATATACAAACACTCCCAACTATTCAATTAAAAAAAAATTACCTACACTTTATTGACTCATCTTCACCTCCTGTGTGCCCCCTTCAGTGCTTCCTCTGTACTTCCTGTGTGCCCACTTCAGTGCTTCCTCTTTACTTCCTGCGTGCCCGCTTCAGTACTTCTTCTGCACTTCCTGTGTGCCCACTTCAGGACTTCCTCTGCACCTCCTGTGTGCACCCTATAGTGCTTCCTCTGCACCTCCTATGTGCCCATTTCAGTGTCTCCTCTGCACTTCCTGTGGGCCTCATTCACTGTCTCCTCTGCACCTCCTGTGTGCCCCTTTCAGTGCTTCCTCTGCACTTACTCTGTGCTCCCTTCAGTGCCTCCTCTATACTTCCTGTGAGCCCCCTTCAGTGCTTTCTCTTCACTTCCTGTGAACCCCCATTAGTGTTCCTTTGCAACTCCTGTGTGCCCCCTTCAGTGCTTCCTCTGCACCTCCTGTGTGCCCGCTTGCAACTCTGCAGGGAGGAAGGGGGGAAAAAGAGAGGAGGAGGCCAGGAATTGTAGGAATGCGGCCTGCGGTCCTCAGAATGCGGCCTGGGTCAAGCAAAGTTTGCCCCGACCTGAACTAACCACACAGTTTTTTTGGCCCTGCGCTGTTATACGGGGGGCTGGGTGAGATCATCTGGAAAAAAAATATTGCTATTATCTTCAGAGTGAAAGCAGCACAAATCCTAATTTTTACAGCACAAATAGCCATAAATGCTTCACTAACCAAACAGGACGCATTTTTTTTATATGTGCTGATTGTAGGGGGGCCAGCCTCATGGATCCCAGCTGAGTTCATGAATCATGCATGCCCAGTAACAGGAAGCACTTGTACGTGAAGATAAAAAGATGGGTCCATTCCCTCCGCCATGTGACACAACCTCTCGGCACGCTTCCCTATGGGCGTGGTGACACGTGTGGGAGGCAGCAGCAGCATTACCAGGCAGCTCTGCTTATAAACGCTCCCCCACACACATTATTAACTGCAACATTTTTGACTGATGGGCCCACCTGATAACTTTTATGAATATTGATCTCTTGTTTCTTAGGCCCTCCCACCCGCTTTACTTTTGTGGTTTGGCAAGTAACAGTCTGAGTAGACAGGCCTGTGTGTTCCCATGATGAATGAATGTTAATTAATATTGTTTTATTGGCAGCCCAAAGGAGTGCCATCGGCTGTGGTGTCTTTTACATTTGCAATACTGTATTTTTCAGAATATTGTCCCCCGTGTGGTGACATGCGGGGGGGGCAGGAGGAGACACAGGGGAGCAGGGGAGACACGTGGGGGTGGGGACAGGGGGGACACAGGGGAGCAGAGGAGACACGTGGGGGTGGGAGCAGGGGGGACACAGGGGAGCAGAGGAGACACGTGGGGGTGGGGGCAGGTGGGAAACGGGAGCAGAGGAGACACGTGGGGGTGGCGGCAGGGGGGACACAGGGGAGCAGAGGAGACACATGGGGGTGGGGGCAGGGGGGACACAGGGGAGCAGAGGAGACACGTGGGGGTGGGGGCAGGGGGGACACAGGGGAGCAGAGGAGACACGTGGGGGTGGGGGCAGGGGGGACACAGGGGAGCGGAGGAGACATGGGGGGCCAGGAGGGAACACAGGGGAACAGGAAGGGACACAGGGGGATATAACAGGGCAAAGGAGGTCACAGTGGGACACACAGGAGGACACGGGGAAAGAAGGGGACATACAGGGGAAGCAAAGGATGACACAGGGGGACAGAAGGGGACACATGGTGGATGGACAGAAGGGGGAACAGGAGGACAAATGGAACACAGGAGGACAATTATTGGGGAAGCACAATATATTCCCTGTTTTTTTCCTTTTCTTCCCCTCTAAACCTAGGTGTGTCTTATATTCCGGAGCGTACGTGTTGGTTTTGTATTATGTGTCGTGCACAAATGGTTAATGATGGAGTGGGCGGGGAATGGATGGAGTGGGCAGGGAATGGATGGAATGGGAGGGGAATGGATTGGAATGGGCGGGGAATGCGATTATGTAGCCTGGGTGTGGTTGCACACTTCAGAGCCTTTATATGCATTATGTGTGATCAGTTGCTGTTGTACACCTGGGAGGGGCCGTTACATGTAGTGCATCTGTTCCCCCATACAAAGCATCTTTGCAGCCAGTGGTGTGCTGCCTCTTTCTTACTTTTGTTATTGTGAGGAACAGTTTCAACAGCCTTTGCAAAGTCCAGGTATACCACATGTACTTCTTTCCCCAGATCTAAATCTGCATTTACCAAGTAACCCCAACAAAGATCTGTGTACAGAAATGTACAGTGACCATTGTCAGCTTGTTACAGTCTGATAGAACTCATTTAATTTGTGATTATAGCTACATGTGACACAATAATCATTCTCAGAGTTGGAAAGTCCTTGTCTGATTAGCATTGTATTACTGCTGTGAGATGTAGTGGGATGCTTCTCACTCATCCACCACCTCCCCTCTCCACACACCAGTACAGGGTACTCCAAAGTCAGAAGGTTGTCTGTACTGTTATTGTTACTAAGCTGCCACCAAATACAATCATAAATGATAGTTTTACATGGCAAAGGTCTAACATGAGTATGTAGCATATCCCATAATATGGCCAGTCTGTGAGCAGTGACAGTCATAACAGCAATAAGATACACATTTATTCTATATGTAATTCAGACTACTCACCTGCTCTGCCCTCTGTAACATTGTCTTCCTCTTTACTTGTCCTCAATATGTCTCCCTCCTCCATAGTCTGCTGGTCACTCCTCACATAAGTCTGTTCTTCTTCCTCTTTAATAGTCGTCATCATATCCACCTCCTCTGTACACTGCTGATCACACCTCACATATGTCTCTTCTTCTTCCACTTTAATTGTTCTCTTCATGCCACCCTCCTCCACAGACTGCTGATCACACCTCACATATGTCTCTTCTTCTTCCTCTTTAATAGTTGTCCTCCTATCCCTCTCCTCTGTACACTGCTGATCACACCTCAGATAACTTTCCTCTTCCTCATCTTTAATTGTCCTCATCATGTCACCCTCCTCCGTAGACTGCTGATCACCCCTCACATATGTGTCTTCTTCTTCCTCTTTTATTGTCCCTATCATGTCACCCTCTTCCATAAACTGCTGATCACCCCTCACATATGTGTCTTCTTCTTCCTCTTTAATTGTCCTCATAATGTCACCCTCCTCCATAGACTGCTGATCACTCCTCACATATGTCTCGTCTTCCTCTTTAACTACAGCATGTCCATGTTCCCCACCCTAAGTGCACAAAGGGAGAGACTATTTTCAATTTGAAAACAGATAACAGCATAAGCAGAAGAAAGAAATGTGTCATGGTTTAGAGTCTCTGGGGACTCTCCGCCCCACCTACCTGATAATGGTGGGGGATGGTAAGATATTTCTGCATACAATCCTGGGAATAAAGAGGACCTGTACATCTTTGGGGTGAAATTCTGTTACTGGATCCATCTGCAGAAAAACACACACTGACTAAATACAATGTCTCTATGTGTTTATCAGAAGACTGGGGGAGAAGGGGGGGTGGGTGTAGGCGGACTCTCTGTACTGCTTCATCCCTCACTAGTAATTAACATCTCCCATTACCTGGTGATGTGAGGGGCAGCTGATTATCCATTATGGTGTTCTTATTGAGGTTCTTGTATCCTTTTAAATACTGCCCCTCCTCCATGGAGAGACTGATGGTGATATCTTGACACCTTTTAGGAGCCTGAAACATACAATGATACAGTTCCCAACCAGACACATCTCTTGTTGTTATTGGATAATGTACCAACATTCCCAGCACCACTCACCTCTCTTGTCAGCAGCTCCATCATCTTCCTAGTGATTTCCAGAATCTTCTGCTTGTTGTGTCCCTCAGATATCAGGGAGTGAGGTGGGGGCATTGTGATGGTCACATGATCACCAGACTTCACTGGAGGAAAACTCTGTGTAGAAAGTCCAACAATAATGTCACACCGCTCTCAAAGAATTCTTCTCACCCCAACAGTCAGCTGTTTCCTTATTAGAGATAAAAGTGACATCATGTGACCTCCTAGAATGCTCCTCAGCTCTCCAGTCGTGTGTTTTATTATTAGAGATAAGAGTGATTTCATGTAACCTTCCACAATCCTCCTCACCTCTCCAGTCATGTGTGTGCTTTATTATTAGAGATAAGAGTACCTCACCTGTCCCATCAGCAGATAGATGATCTCTAGTGTGAGGTTGAATATCTTCTCAGTCATGTGACTCTGGTCCTCCTCCATCCTCAGTGATGTGGTTATGTGATCTATTCAAGATTCCCCAACCTTTTGATAGAAATTAAGGAGGGGATATAATCCAGGTTGTACAGTTGTCAGTGGTGAAACTATTCATACAGGATCCCACCAGCACTCCCCCATTGGGGTAACATGTGGGTGGTAGGGCTATGCAGTATATCACAGGAAAGCATAATAAGTTGGTTTATAGCTACCTGTGCACTATACTCCCAGCTTGCTGCAGTCCTGTCCTCCCTCTGCCTCCTCTCCAGCTGGCCTTCTCTCCTCACATCTACCTCCCACTGTTACCATTCCTGTGATGTTACAGCAGTGCTGGTAGTGGTAGATGAATGAGAATATGAGGAGAGAAGAGGCGGAGACTGAGGCTAATGGGAGCAGAGGACTGGACCACACTGTGACAGGTAGCTATAAACCAATGTAAATCCTTCCTTTTACTACTCTGCATGGAAGTTGGGGAAGAGAGCAATACTGGAGTGTGGACATGGCTATACTGGAGGAAAAATGGCAAAACTGCAGTGGGGGGACATTACATACTGAAGGATAATGGCAATGCTGGGGGACACAGAGAGGATATGGGTATACTGGAGAAGAAATGGCATTACTGGGGTGACATTACATACTGAAGGATAATGGCAATGCTGGGGGACACAGAGAGGATAGGGGTATACTGGAGAAGAAATGGCATTACTGGGGTGGGGGGACATTACATACTGGAGGATAATAGCAATGTTGGGGGGATACAGGGTGGACACGGTTATACTGGGGAATAAATGGCATTACTAGAGTGGGGGTCTTGCATACAGGAGGATGATGGCAATGCTGGGGACACAGGGTGGACATTGCTATACTGGAGGAAAAATGGCTTAAGTGGGGTGGGGAATGCAAAAAAAAAGTTGGTTTATACCAGCATCCTGTATTCCAAAAATGGCTAAATTAGTGTCAAGTACTGTCCCTGAGACCAGATTTTTCTTGACTCTGTAATGAGACTGAATTATTATTAGTAAGGTGAGATTTAAAAAAAAATGACAAACAAGTCAAAGCTGTAATGTAAAAGTCTCCTGTATGGCAATTACTTCAAGATGGTTGATCAGGATAGTGACAGGTGTGCTATAATAATTCCAATATTTGTTTAGGGCTTTTCTCCTGTTGGACTCAAGGCGCTTGCGAGGCAGCCACTAGAGCGCACTCAGCAAGCAGTATCAGTGTTATGGAGTCTTGCCCAAGACCTCCTTACTGAAAAGGTGCTGTCTTACTGAATAGGAAGAGTTTAGAACTTAAAGGGGTTCTCCGTGTCTTTTAAAAAGCAAAAACTGACACTTACCTGGAGCTTCTATCCCCCCCTGCAGCTGTAATGTCCCGTGCTTAGGGTTGCCACCCAGCCGGTATCTGGCCGGCTCAGCCGGAAATTCCAGTATAAACCCGGAGCCCAAATTTTTTTTTACTGGCATGTCATTTGCCGGTAAAAGTCTAAGCTTATCTGACTCCTTTCCCCTCTATTCTAAGATAGGCATAAATTCCAGCCAATCATGAGCGAGTGTTGCAGCGCCCCCTGGCTGTGTTGTTCACTACTCGTACAGGCTGGTGTAGTAGGAGGAGGAGGAGGCAGCTGACAGTCCTTGCTGCCTGTGTGAGCAGCATGTGAGTGTGCCCGGTCTCTGCAGGCTCCACAGCTAGGGGAGGAAAAGGCAGAGACACGATCAGCAGCAGTACAATGTACTGTGTGAGGAACAGCTGGGATGTGAAGGAGAGGACAGGGAGGAATATCAGTCAGAGGTGAGCAGACAAGCCTCAGGAGAGCAGGGATAGGATCAGCAGCAGTACAATGTGCTGCCGCAGTGTGAGGAAAGCTGGGATGTGAAGGAGAATACAGAGAGGTATGTCAGTCAAAGAAGAGGTGAGCAAAGGAGCCTCAGACTAGAGACTGGAAAGAAAAGATGAATCATGCCAGTGCTGCTGTTATACAGGTCAGGGAAACAGAGCTATTCTTATAGTGCACCAATGACATCATTTTGTGTTCTATATTAGCAGGAATATGTCATTGTTGCCTTATAGGAATAGCTCTCTAGTTCCATCCAATAGGACGCGTGCCACCTGCTTGAAGCGCAGGGCATTATTGGTAATTAACACCTTATATCCCTGCCGCACACCTGTAGCAATTAATTCTCATTTGAATCACGAGTAACCACGAGTGGTTACTTGTGAGAGCAAGCCTGGTCTATGGTAGAGGTGAGATTAGGTTGTGAGCTCCTCTAAGGACAGCCATGACATGACTATGTGCTCTGTACAGTGCTGCAGGAGATGTCAGTGCTGTATAAATATATAATAATAATAACATGGTAGGACATTAGACTATGACTATGGTAGGATTCGATTGTGAGCTCCTGTGAGGACAGTGACATGACTATGTACTCTCTAAAGTGCTGCATAAAATGGCAGTGCTATATAAATACATAATAATATGGTAGAACATTTGGAGTATGACTATGGCAAGGATTAGATTGTAAGCTCCTCTGGGGACAGTCAGTGACATGACTATGTACTCTGTAAAGTTCTGCAGAAGATGTCAGTGCTATATAAATACATAATAATAATATGGTAGGACATTAGACTATAACTATGGTAGGATTAGATTGTGAGTTCCTGTAAGGATGGTCAGTGACATGACTATGTACTCTGTGAAGTACTGAAGAAGATGGTAGTGCTATATAAATACATAATAAAATATGGTAGGACATTTGACTATAACTATGGTAGGATTAGATTGTCAGTTCCTCTAAAGACAGTCAGTGACATGACTATGTACTATGTAAAGTGCTGCACAAGATGTCGGCGCTATATAAATATGCAACAATAATGGCTGGCTGTATGATAGATAGGACCTTTTAATTTCTCTTCACAGGTTGGGAGTCCCATCTATGGGATGACATGGATAGGTTTTCTATATTTTAATGTTATGCCTATGATCAACCATAATCTGTTGTAATAATGCCCTCTTCTTCCTGTTCTTGTTCAATTTTGGCAGTCATCTTGAGCGATTTTGAGAAAAAAGGGCGTAACAGACCACACCTACTTTTAGGCCCCACCCAAGCCGGTATTTTTTTTTAACCAGAAGGTGGCAACCCTACCCGCGCTGTCCTCCTCCGATCACCGTGATTGGAGGAGGACAGCGTGGGACATTACAGCTGCAGGGGGTCGATAGAAGCCCCAGGTAAGAGTCAGTTTTTGCTTCTTAAAGAGACACTGAAGCGAGAATAAATCTCGTTTCTTGTCTCATAGTCAGCAGGGGCATGTGTGCCCCTGCTAAAACGCCGCTATCCCGCGGCTGAACGAGGGTCCCTGACCCCCCAACTCCCCCCCACCTGCAAAATCAACCGCCAACTTGGTCGTAGATTTTGCTGCTCTTCAGGCAGGCCTAACGGCTGAAGCCCTGCCTCTCAGCGCCGTCTATCAGCGGCGCATCGCCGCCTCTCCCCCGCCCCTCTCAGCGAAGGAAGACTGAGAGGGGCGGGGGAGAGGAGGAGATACACGCTGACAGATGCGCAAGAGGCAGGGCTGCGGCGGTTAGCCCTGCCTCTATGCAGAAGAGGGGAAGCACTGTTCGGAAAGGATTTCGGGGGGTAAGGGACCCCCGTTTAGCCACGGGATAGCGGCGGTTTAGCAGGGGCACACATGCCCCTGCTGACTATGAGGTCTAAAGCGAGATTTATTGTCACTTCAGACTCTCTTTAAAAGACACCAAAAAAACCCTTTAACACAAGTCTCCTATGTCAGAGGCAGAGCCCTTAACCATTACTATGACCTCCTCTGCAACAAAGTATATCCACCCTGACCTCTGATCTACTCAATATATAATAAGAATTACCTGTTTCAACAACAATATCTCCTCGCCACTTACTCCAACTTATCTTCCTGCCGATACATTACATCCCTTACTACTGTACTGCCTCTGTTAGACCACTTCCTGCCCGTGTCACATGATCACTTTCTGTCTTTGGTTTATTTTCTTCTTGTTTGTGCTTTTCACTTAGGAGAGGTAAGATTGCCATCTTGTGGTGAATAGGCTAACTGCAACCTCTATTTGTAGACTCACCTGCACTTAGCCATATAAAAGGTAGCCATACACTTGGGCTTCAGAGGAGCCGAAATAAAATAACATATTTAGAAATAGTTTAAAAAGTGAAAGTAGATATGAGCTTACCTTCTCTCAGGGAAAACACTGAGGAATAAATTAATTAATAATAGCAAGCCCAGTGTCTCAGTGAGACTTGTTTTTCTTTAGTTGTTGGTTACCCAATTAGCACATTCCGTTCCTCCTATTAATTGAATGTTATTAATAGGATGGTACTTATCCACATGTTTGTTTAAAATAGGAGGGAGGTAGGGAGGGAACTGAGGGGAGCTCAGAGCGGGGCACATTAATCAGAGGGAAGCTGTGCGGCGGGGAAAACACTTTTATCGGAGGGAGGGAAGCTGAGTGTGTGGTCTGCACGTCTGTATTTGATCTGTGTGTGTGTGTGTGTGTGTGTGTGTGGTATGAGTGTCTCTGTGATCTGCATGCATGTGTGTGAGATTTGAATGTGTGTGTGTGTATTTGATCTGTATGTGTATTTGATCTGCATGTGTGTGTCATCTGCATGTGTGTGTGTGTATTTGATCTGCATGTGTGTGTAATCTGCATGTGTGTGTCTCTGTGTGCGTGAAGAGGATGAATGGGGGGGGGGGGGGCACCAAAATTTGGTTGCGCTCAGGGCGCTGTGAAACCCAAGGCCGGCCCTGAGGAGGACAAAGCGGACAGAGGACCATGGCAACTCACTGATAGTACCAGTTTGATAGTGCTGCCCAAAAAATGATATGCTTCCGTGGACCCAGGCAGTGGGAATGCAGACTTTAATACCTAAACACACGATACAACATGTTTTCCGGGATCTGAGGCACATACAGATGGTCCCGATCATCATCATCAAACTCTTCTCCTGACCCCCCCCCCCCACCACCACCACTACCCCAACATCCCCAGACACAGACCCCTCATCGTCCTCAACATGAACATGTGATGCTGGCCTGAGCCCAACCTCCTCCTCCACATGAGGCCCCATCATCTCCTCAACGGCATCCCTCAATAATCGCCCTGGCGCCGGACCGAGAGACACAACGCTCTTGTCCGGGGAGGGCTGCTGCTGACCACTGGCTGCTGGGGTGGATGTTATAACTTGCGTGGGGCGTTGGCTGTTGCTGCTGTTGGGAGTTCTGCTCACAGCGGAGGTCTGTGAGGAACTCATGATGGGCTCACGAAACATGGTGAATGAACTGCAGTGGCAGTCTGACTGTCTGTAAATAGTAACTGAAGCGAATCACTGGCTAACGAGCTGACTAATACCAGTGAGCAGTACAACCTAACTGAAGGGTATCCCTGCCAAATGAGATGATTAATACCAGTGAGCAGTTAGCACAGTAGAACGTAACTGAAAGGTATCACTGCCAAATGAGATGATTAATACCAGTGAGCATTGAGCATAGTAGAATGTAACTGAAGGGTATCAATGGCAAATGAAATGATTAATATCAGTGAGCAGTGAGCACAGTAGAACGTAAGTGAAGGGTATCACTGCCAAATGAGATGAATAACAGTGAGCAGTGAGCACAGTACACAATGTCACTCACGAAACTTGCTGAATGACCAGCCCTGGCAGTGGCAGTGTGACTGTAAGTAGTAGCTGAAGTGTATGACTGGCTAGCTGAATACAAGTGAGCAGTACATTCTGAACCTGCCTGCCTGCACTACACACACTAGTCAGTAATCACCAGTACACTCTGACTACACTGACTACAACTAACTACAGCAATGACTCACTGGCTAGCTAACTGCATACAAGTGTAGTATGAGAGCACTGTTAGCAGTAAAAACGCTACGTTTTTCACACAAAAATGCACTTGCTGAAGCAACAATGGCCTGGAGATAATCCTCTCAGTACCAGAGTCTAGCAAGGACAGAGCATTTCATGATGGCCGCCGCGTTATATACAGGAGGGGAGGGCAGAGCCTCCCCTCCTGTGATTGGTTGCTAGGGCCTGGCTGGGGGCCTCTGATTGGCCAGGAAAGTCACTTCCGCCCATTTGTACGCATGTCCGCTAACCACGGCTTCTGCGCCGGGTTTCACGAGCGTGAATGCGTTCGAATGTACGCATTCACGGTCTGTCGAAACGGATTTTAGTGATTGAAAATTGATCCACGGCGACGAATACCTGTGGCGGATAGCGTGAAAATGGTCGTGAAATCACGGCAACTCGTGATCACAACCTCTCGGTAAGCACCACTGGTTGACAGCCTGCTTTTGTTCAACCAGACGTTCCAACATTGCCAGGATGGAATTCTAGCGTGTTGGAACGTCTATGATGAGCCGGTGCTGTGGGAGGTTCAGCTCCAGCTGCATGGCTTCTAGGGACGCTGTGGCACAACCCGAGCGCCGAAAATGACCCACAGTTCGCCTTGCCGCTCCCAAAAGAGTGTCCATCCTCTGGGAGGTGCGCAGGAATTTCTGCACCACCAGGTTCAGGACGTGGGCCAGACAGGGGATGTGGGTGAGGTTTCCCTGGCGAATGGCGGCAACCAGGTTGGCCCCATTGTCAGATACCACCTCTCTGACTTTCAGGCCTCTGGGGTCAGCCAACTCCTCTCCTGCTCTTGGAGTTTGACTAGGACATGGTCTGCCGTCAGTCGATTCCTCCCCAAAGTGACCATCTCCAGCAGTGCTTGGCACTGGTGGGCCTTCACGCTGCTGCTGAGGCGGGGGTGTTTTGTGGCGTGTTTGCCGGAGGATGGAACCGGATCAGAGCTGGAACCTGCTGTACTTCCCCTGACCCTGCTGCGGGGTGGCACCACCCCCTGGGGTGATAATGATGCTGTCCCATCCTCACCCCCTTCCACCAAACTGGCCCAGTGCGCGGTGAAAGAGAGGTACCAGCCTGTCCCAAACTGGCTTGAGCATGAGTCCATGGTCACATGGACGCGTGCACCCGACGCATGGTCAAGCCCACGTTCCACATTGGCCTTTACAAATTGGTGCAGTGCAGGGATGGCCGTACGTGCGAAGTAGTGCCGGCTCAGGATTGGCCAATCCGGCGCTGCACACTGCAGGAGCGCATGCATCTGGCTCCCCTCCTGCACAAACGAGTACTGGAGGAGCTGGGAGGACATGGCCCATGTAAGCAAGCCATTCAGCTGGTGTATGCGTCGGCTGCCGGGAGGCTGAGCCCTGACCACAAACGACTCACTCAGCAGTGTCTGGTGGTGGTGATGACGTTTTTGGCTTACACGGGAAGCCGAGGACTGCGAGGAGGGAGCAGAGACCACTGAGGAGGACTGGCTGCCTGAACAGGCCTCAGTGTCGACAGGAGTGGCAAAGTGGATTATGGTGTTCTGACCACTGCAAGGCCCAGCGCCAGCTTCCTTCAGCCTCTTGAATACCTCATGCTCAGGTTTGTGCTTATTGGCCAGATGGTTTATGAAGCTGGAGGTGCCATAGTTGGAGGGGTTAGACCCTCTGCTCATCTTCACATGGCACACATTACAAGTCACAAACTTGCTTTCCAGTGAGGGCAGATGAAAAAAACTGCCATATTGGGGATTGCAATTTTCCCTTACGTCGCCCAGAATGGGATGCTGCTGCTGATTTTGTCCCTGTGGAGGTTGGGGCCTGGTGTTGAGTGGTGCGGCTGGTGGTAGTAGTGGCAGTTGAAGCAGCAGGCTTTGGGTCACGCATTCCATGTCCACTGCTGATTCTGCCAATCCCTGCAATTCTGATCCTCCATGCCAGACCCACTGACGCATCGTCCTCCTCAGAGTCAGAGCTGACATTATCCACCTCCTGTGGATGGTAGTCCTGGTCCTTCATCTCGTCATCAACATCAAACTCCCCCTCCTCGAACAACTGCTGGGATGATGATCAGCCCGCCTCAAACTCCTCTTCTGCTGACACATCATGGATGGACTCCCCCCCCCAACAATCACTGTCACCATCTCAGACTATTCCGCAAAGCCCATTGTGCACAGAATGTGTTTTCTAGGGCTGGTGGTGGCCTGCTCTTCATCCGCCATCATCTTCATCACAGGCGCGGCGTCTTTCTCCTCCAATTTGCGCCGCTGACCCTGGTTGAAAATGGCCGCTACACGCTGCTGCGTCTCTGCAGTGTGACTCCCCCTAACAGCTGGCTAGCGGCGGAATGGAGACTGATGCGGCAGAACTGCTGATGGAGGTCGCAATGTTGCTCCCTCTCGTCTTCTTGGCCTTGTTGACCCTCCAACGGCTGCCATTGTCAGACATAGTACAAGATATGTGATGTCACAGATGATGTGTGGGGTACTTGTACATTATTAATAGCAGGCTTGGACTTTGAATCCGCACGGAGCGACAGACAGCAGAGTAGAACAAGACACACTGACACAGCTCACTGCTCAATCAGCACTGCAATAATCTGTAGTAGCTACTAGCTAACACAGTACTACTCTCTAACAACTAATAGCACTGCAGTAACTACAAAATAACACAGTAATTCTACATATACAAATACTAGCTAGCTAAGGCTAATAGCAGGCCAGCCAGCAGCAGGAGGTCTGGACTGACTGTGCACAGCACACACAGATAGCATACACAGACACAGGACCTAACTAGCAGCTGCTGTGGCTCAAAGTCTGACTGGCTGAGACTAACAACAAATTACACAGGCTAGATAACTATAGCACAATGTAACAGTGATGTAGTGAAGGTGTTTCCACTCAAAAACGCTGGGTTTAACAGTGTGATAATGCACTTGCTTAGCCAAACGGCACAGGAGTGTCTCTCAGTGTGCAGTCACAAGCAAGGACAATTTTTCATCATGGCCCCCCTCCTTATATACAGGAGGGACTGGCCAAGGTTCCCCTCTGTGATTGGTTGTTTGGGCTTAGGCTGGGAGCCCTCTGATTGGCTCAATGATGTCATGGAGGTCATCTCCATGGTTACAGTATCTCAATTTTCGGATATCCGCATTTCCTGCCAACTATCCGCGGTTTGCTATCCAGATTTGGGCCCAGGTATCCGGCATTCGATCGGATAGCTGAAAAATGTTTGGATATCCGGAATCTGGATGAGCTACATGTGCATGTGCATGTGATCTACTGGAAAGGCCTTTCCCTGTAGAGGGATAATACAGAATAGGTGGACAAATCATAGATCAGAAAACCACACACTTTTCTGTCCTGACTTATAGAGGAGGTGTCCCAGGTCACTATTCTGGTGGCTCAAAGTTTTATACCTACTTTCTGTACTTCAGTGACTTTGTCTCAGTCAATGTGCAGAAGAAGATTGTTTTTATTGTAGTATGTATGGTGCTATATGAATTTATATATTTCTCTTACTACACCATAAATAGCCCAACTCTTCTATTGGGATATTAGGGTTTCACTGTTCCTTACATATTGCTGGTTATGTTTTTTAGGATAGTGATGATGTTTCAAGTGACATGGGGGAACAGGAGGTGACATAATGGTCCCAGAGCCAGGGACTCACTAATTGGTAATAAGGCATTATCTATGTGCCTGGTCACTGCAGAGACATGGCTCTCACCACCTATCACCCTGTACTGGCCACACATAGCAGAAGCAGTCTATCACCAGTCACACTGACTAGAGGCATTCCAACCAGTCTTCTGTCCAGTATCGTGTGACCTGCCAGCTCATGCATCTACAATGGAAACTGGAGGAAGGACACCTTCCCCCTAGACTGCTGGATGCCTCTGTGTGCTGATATCTGAGAGCAGGACTGAGAGGAAAAGTGCAATGGCTAAACTAAAAGGGGTACTGACAGGGGCGCCCCCCTGCAGAATTTCAGAGCGCCCCCTCCCTGGGGCCCGCTTGGGCCATTTTGTGGGGGCTGGAGGGGTGACAGCATGAGGGGAAAGCCTTGGCCACAGTCGGCAGGGAGAGGGGAAGTTCCCCCCTCTCCCTCACATCAGGGCTCTCCCCTCTCCGCTTCCCTCCAGCTTAAGTTACAGTGTGGGCAGCGACGGGCAGATACATACCTTCCGTGCGTTCCACCGCATACTCCTCGCTCTAGCGTCTGACGTCACTTCCGGAAGTGACAACAGACGATAGAGCGAGGAGTATGCGGTGGAACGCACGGAAGGTATGTATCTGCCCGCCGCTGCCCGCTCAGCCGCTGCCCACACTGTAACTTAAGCTGGAGGGGAGCACAGAGGGGAGAGCCCTGAGGTGAGGGAGAGATCTTCCCCTCTCCCCGCCGACTGTGGTCAAGGCTTTCCCCTCATGCTGCCACCCCTCCAGCCCCCAAAAAACGGCCCCGAACGGGAGCAGGAACTGCAGGCCCTATTGTTACGCCAGTGGGTACTGACTAAAGGGTAGAGAATAGTAGTGTATAGTATTGTACAACAACAATAATAATGAGTGGCTGTTGTAGGGACACTAGAGTGTAAGCTCCTGTGGTGCAGGGATGATGGGAAGGGATCACTGTACAGCACCGTGGAATATGTCCGAGACATACAGTATGTGTGTGTATATATATATATATATATATATATATATATATATATATATATATATATATATATATATAGATAGATAGATACATACATACACAGCTGTATATACAGTATATTGGGCAGCACAATGGCGCAGTGATCCCAGCCAGGTCAACATCTGCAAGGAGTTTGTATGTTCTCCTCGTATCTGCGTGGGTTTCATACGGGCACTCTGGTTTCATCCCATATCCCACAAACATATAGATAAGTAAAAAAAAAAAAAAAAAAAAAATGTAGGAGGTGCAAAAGGCGGGTCATATGCTCCAAGCAAGAAACAAATCAAACTTTTTTAGAAAAATACCAAAAACTTTTATTAATTATCAAATAAGCAAATAGAACATACATATTAAAAAAAGAAAAAACATTAAAAAGAAAGAGGCAACCCAGTGGCCGCCATCCCACCATCAGCCATACCCAACCTCACACCCACTACACATTCACACCTGGCCAGCAGATTAGAACACATGCACTTGCTCAGTTGATATCTCATGCAAAGGGGGGGAAAACCTGGCGTATAATTTTGAGTCTGGTGTCCCCAGCTGGAACCTTGAGTGTGGTGAGGAGCTCGGGATAAATAAATCAAAGTTCAGCAATGCACAACAGCCATATAAGCAAGAGGGAGATACAAAAACAGGGGCGTCCCCCTGTCTCCGTGATGCAAGCCACAGTTCCAGAAAGCATAGGTATATGTTGGTGTACAGTTGTGAACAAAGCCAGAGCACAGCAGAGTCTATATGGACATAAGCAAAAGGCAGCAAGCAGAGTCAGCCTATGCAAGAGCTATACATGGACATGGATGATTTGTCCAAATGAACATGTGCCGTTCATACGATACCCTGTGTTGAATGTCCTCTCAGCTCAGCTTGAATCCATATTGCAGCAAACAGTTCCAAGGTCAGATGCAGCCAGGGGCAGACACAGTAAACAGAGCCAGACTCCCTTTGCTCTGTTAAAGTTTCCAGACGGTTTGCATGGGTAAGGTCACACTAGGGACCAGAGAAGCATGGTGCAGCGTGCAAACAGCAAGGAAATGTCCAACCAAGGGAGGTTCAGTCGGGTGAGGCAGAACGGCATGAGAGGTGGGTAGAAACGGCCTCAGGACGCCAAGCCACGCGTTCCTGACATGTTTCGCCGGACTTCCGGCTTTCTCAAAGGGGGCGTGGCACAATCATATAGATAAGTAATCCACACACTGTAATGCAGGGACAACAGCTCCTCAGGTATACTAAACCTGGTCACAGGCCGGTGCCAAGTCTCAGGCTGGATTGCTTTCACAGCCCTGGAAGCGTTGTGTGAGCAATGACTATTGTAGGGTCTAGATTGTGAGCCCCCTCTGAGGGATAGTTAGTTGATGCAAATGTTTATGTAAATATATGCAGCTTGAAAATGGACCAATCAATTTAAACTTGGGTTTAAATTGATTGGTCCATTTTCAAACAGCATACATTTGCATAATTTCAGAAGAATTTGCATCTCATTGATCAACCCTATTCTGTGAAGCGCTGCGTAATATGTTGGTGCTTTATAAATACCTAAATAAATAAATATAAATGTATACTAATACTGTTTGACTGTGGTGAGGACATTAGAGTGTAAGCTCCTGTGGTGCAGAGACTGATGGGAATAGATCAGTGCTCTCTGTACATTGCTGTGGAATGTCAGAGCTATATAAATGTATAATGATAATAGTGTGTGACTGTGATGAGGACATTGTTATAAACTGTTCTTATATCACCTTGCTTCAACACCAGTAACTTCTTACAGTTACGTCTCACAGACTGGGAGATCACTTGACTCTCCACACAGCAAGCAGGAGATAGACTTTCTCAGGCTTCTTCAAGGTTTACGTTATTTATTCAGGAAACAGGAATACAGATAGATACATTCATCATATCCTAGCCATGCCAATCTTCATGTTGCGTTACAAGCTCGTGATTAGACTCCCTGCTGAAGTCAATCAGGTACCTTCTTCCTAACTACGTTACACTAAACTACCTATGTACAGCATACATTATATCAGATTACAGAAAGGAAGAACATGCTTAGAGGTCCCAGTCGGCCTTGCGAGCTAGTGCGGAAGGAAGAAGCAGAATGCTCTCTCCATCGCTCACTCCGGGTTTAATACAGACTAGGAAAGAGTTAAATATGACATCATCTTCGCCACCCCCTAGATCAGATTATTGGTGGACCCACTCGTGGTGTCATCATACCCACCTACTTGATTAATAATCAATGAGGCATTTGACCTAAATGCAGGAATGTGGATGTTTAGTAAATATGGCCGATGTTTACTGTTCCTGTGGTGTACGTGGAGGTCAGAGTAGGCCGATGGCCTTCTTTTAGGAACATGTTCTCAGTATCTGCGTGTATCTTCTGCTACACGCAGACCCTGAGATGCCTCTGCCTGCATCACAAAACCTCTATTGATTTTAAAGGCATACACTGTGGACAAGCCTTTTACATAAAACTCAGGCCAAGTAACTGAGGCCTACTTAAATTATAACAATCCCCCCTAAAACGGCTTGACCCGCAGATCCCAACGTCTGAACCTCCCAGTACCTGGTTTCTTTCTTTTAGGTTTCACTTTTCGATGTTCGTGCTCACACAACTTCTCTGCTCTAGGCTGTTACTCCTGGAATAGAGAGAGCAAGACCTCTTGGTCTTCCTGTAAACAGGCTCTCTGGGGATGCCCTACTTCTAAGTCCCTCTATACCACATGCTCAGCATTTGCATCACTTGCGTATCACTCACAAACTTGCATGACCACAGAGAAGTGAAACTCGTTTGGTTGTTACTCAATGGAGCAGTGCCAGGTGCCTTCTAAAAGAGCGCCTTTATACAATCAACTCCATCACCGGTACTACTAAACCTATACCCGTGACCCTGTATATCCCTTAATTTGAAAATATCGGTTCAGGAGATTGTTTATGAGGCACCAATCTCTGGACCAGGTTAATTTGTTTTACGTAATTTTAACACGCAACCTCACCTGGATAATGATGCCTAACGTTGTCATCCCCATCCAGACGACCAGTGGGTGTAGAAAAAACTTTGGAACTGCAGAGGCCCAGTCCGAGTGTCCCTGGAACATCACCGGAACCTTTGTCCACCAGGTCAGACTGGCACTCACCTGCTCATTTTTGTGTTCTACCTCGTTAAGATCACCTGTATCATGGTGAAATCTTACCTCTAACTTAGTGTACTGTTTGTTTAACCTTTGTAACAAAACGTGGTCGTCTTGGATCAAACCCTGTTCCCCTTTGTGCCATGTCGTGTTCTCTTTCAGGACGGGAACTACCCCTGAAACTTTGCACTTTAGAGTTCTCTTAACAATTTGAGAAACAACGTCATCCAACCTGGATGACTGGATCCATATGGGATCTCCGCTCCCACAATATGTTCCCCTTGGAAAATCTCCCTTATCGGAACAATTATGAGAATATACCTTGAATGTATCATTAGACCTTATGTTAAAAAACCAAACCTTTCCTTCAGCCACCGGAACTATCGGTCGGGCTTCAGGGTGGATCTTTTGAATGGTATCCTCGCATTCTGCGTTCTTGAGCCTGCAGGCTTCTTCACTAAATTTGACTTGCCCCGGCCAACGCAGGTACTTCTGCAAGAATTGCCCGCATGAGGACAACTCTACTTGCTTCACCTCCCCGTCTAGCACCAAAAAAGGTTGACCTCTCAGGTCCTGGTGTGAGACACGGGTTGAGGTGGGAACTAAGGAAGTGGCGGTGCCTAAAGGAATCTTGCACCGTTTCCATTTGTTCACCCAAACATCTCGAAGCTGCCATGCAAAAGATCCTTCTCCAGAAAAATCGATATACCTCCCCTTGTCCAATCTCAGTTGCACAGGATCTTTTAGCATCTCCCTGACAACATATGTCCCCAACTGTCCTGATTGGACCTCTTCCCCCCTTATGTCCCGAGGCACAATATGTACCTGAGGTCGGGAAGACTGTACTCTCTGCAATTTTTCAATTAAGAGTACCTCTTCACTTACCCAACTATCATGAGGATAAGCTGCTGCATATGGACTGTGTAATATCGTCCCCTGTTGTGACCCGTGTGGTGTGAATGGGGTTCCCTGTATTGGCGTTCCCTCCCCCAGGACCGCTCTCCCCACCCTCTTTGTCACCTGGAAATGTGGCTTGATCTCGATTTTTACTTCTTGTTTCGAGAACCACCCACCCTCGGCTTTCCAGCCTTTACGTGTGTATAGTTGTTTCAGAGGCACTCTCTGTTGGTAGCTCCAGAGTGTGATGTTGTCCCCTGCGTCTCTCTGGTAAGAGAATTGACGCCTCCTGCTCGTTCCTCTCCAATCTGGAACCATCTCACTCTGCACAACCAAGACAAGGTACCCCTGAATCACACACTCCACCTTTTGCATGTACCCATTGTACTGCAATGTACCTTTTAACAAACATTTGGATCGGTGCATCGATTCTGGGAGTGTGACATTCAATAGCAGGTTTACACTGCCGTTCACGTCACCCTTCCAGCACACCTGACCTTTCAGCCCTTTCACCCACATTGTGCCATGAAATTTGTTTTCTCCTGGCACAAGTGCTCTTTTCCTCCGTCCCTGCATGGTCCTTCTGTGCCAAGCGGAGGGAGGTGTGAAAGGATTAGTACCTTTGTCACCCAACATTAACATGCTTGGGCCTTGCATTCTCATTAACCCCTTATTATACATGAGAATGTCCTCTCTTCGTTCTCCTAGGACGGAATGGCAACCTAGGATCACCATCAGCACGGTACTCTTCATTATAAAAGCACCACCTTGGGAAAGAAAAACATTAGCAATTTGCACTATGCTTTGTTCAGTCAGTTTTTTTAGACGTTTTCCGATCTCAGGAACCTCGGTTTTTAGTCTCTTTCCAATTTCAGGAATCTCGTGTTTTAGTCTCTTTCCAATGTCAGGAATCTCGTGTTTCTCCAAACTTAGATTGGCATCTGGAACCTTTCGCTTATCCGACTGACATCTCCATCTTTGCTGCCAGCACTGCAGCTGTCTCGATTCCATATTGCCCAACTCCTGAAATCGAAATACAAACAAATCAATTCTTATTAATGATTTGGGATTCGCCCTGCGGCTTGTACTCTGTACACTTGAAATTGATCAATATATATCGTAATTGATCTCGTTGCACTATGGTTCTCATGAACTCTGTTTACTCTTATTTGTAGATTGGAGTTAAACTTCACCCCCCTACCTCAGTACTATCCTCAGTACTTACCTGTTTAAAATATGCTCCCGCGGACTTCACCTTTGGAAGCTCTCACCTCATTGCAGCTCACTCCACATCCCCCCTTATCTGTCCATGCGCGGCCGTCGCATGCACAGATTACGGATGCCACACCTGATGCTGCTTTGCAGGTGAGCCTGCAATGCTCTTACTCATTATCGCATTTACTTATCTAGAACTTCATCGCGATACCAGCTCTGCTAGAAGTTCTGTGTGTTGTACCCTCTGACCAATGTTTGCCGTGCCACTACCCCCAGACTTCACAAAAAACGGCTGCCTCCCTGTAGGAAGGAGCACTTTGCACTTAAACTACACAGGGTGCAGGGCTAAGCATACCAGTGTCACATGCCTGTATGCAGATCCCTGAATGCCCACATGGTAGGTAGTCACATGGCAAACAGCGTACTGATACACTGTCACTCTGTACATGGCAATTCTATCATCTGTATAATTGCCCCATGAACTGCGGTCAGTTTTTGTTCTTTGTGCTACAATTGATAGGAGCTGGAAAAAACATATTTGACCAATCAGTGGATGAAAAAAAACGCACAAAAACAGCCCCAGCCCAGCATAGACCTCTCAGTCAAGCTCTGGCCCTGTCCACGACAAAAAACGGAAAAAAACGTTACCGCTCGGCAGCAGCGGCGACGGAAACCCGGATTGGTCAACTCCCTTTTTTCCACCTCCGGCACCCCCCTGATGCACTGTCCCCCTTTCCTTCTATTGGGAACTCATGCTGCACCACCCATTAAGATGCCCCACTTACAGGAATAATCCCGTAAGCAACTCAGTAACAGACACTTTCCTGACCTGCACTGCTACGTGCGTCCCTGCACCTAGCTGGGACACTCTTTCTATCCGTGCTCCTGCTAATCTTACAGTAATAGCTTGGTGCATGTATCCTGGCATTCCTTTCCATGGACCCAGGGAAAACCTCTGGGGAAATACTTCGAGAACCAAGACACACAGTAGCATGTCTCTGTATTTCTACCCCCCTCCCTTTCAGCTGCTCTGCCCGGAGCCGCGAGCACAGCCTGACGTGACGTGGATCCCCCAGTCCCTCCTCCCCCCTGCCATGACGTGTGGGGGCCATGACTCTCGGGGGCAGGCTCTCTCCACTGCCGCCATTTTGAGTCCTGGACTGCCAGCTAAGATGGCTGCTCCCATAGCAGCCTCTCGTTCCTATACCTTAGGAGAAAAAACAAACTCAAACAGAACAAACATTTTTTATGCATAGTTACACAGCATCTATCCACAGTGCACAAAGATCAGCCTCAGCATTCCTTCACGTCTCAGCTGTAATCCGAACTGCAATCAGACATACGGATCCCCAGAGACGTAGGAATCTTTCTCACTCTATCACAAACATAACTAAGAACCGCCCGAGCGAGCTATACGACTCCAAACCACTTTAACTGTTTTAACTGTTAACATCCCAGCTAGAACTTCTTCTGAAACCGTTATCAGCCGGAGCTCGCCACACACCCAACAACACAATACAGACATTGAAAAACATGTTAGCAGCAGCACCGACTGGAAATGCGAGAAACTTGCAGAACATCCCACAAACAGAAAGACACTCGCTTTCCTCTTCTATCCCCTCTCTCCCCCCTCCACCTGCTCGACAGCCGCCCCCCCTCCCCCCCTATCTCTTCCGCGGGCGCTCTCTGCTAGGCTAAAACACAGCTGGCATCACTCCCAGTCTCTGGACGGGGAGAAAAAAAACAAAACCAACATAGAAGGAGGAACAAAAACAAAAAAAAAATAAAGCACGCAGCCTCCACGCTGCAATTAACACAGACTGTACATATGACCACATTATCCTCTCCTTGTTATAACACCAAATACAACACAGATAACGCCAAATAACAACGTAAATCATACTTGCCTGAGAGGACTTCGTACGCCTGCCAATTCGACCAGCTTTTGGCAACTCCACGAAACTGAGTGGATCCCTGGAACTACTGAGCGTCATCTCTGTGTACCCACACTGGCTCAGCGGATCGATCTCCAGCGGCAGCTGCCAGCCGGCCTCGGAGCCTTCCAGTCACCTGCCATCCGGTTTAGGCTATGACTGCGTGCACTTACAGTCAAAGTTTAACATCCACGAGTTTCGCCGCTGGTTTCCTCGAATTGCAGCCCGTGTGCTCGGCTCCCACACACTCACACCAGCTTATCAGTCTCAGCTTGATAAGCTTAACAGTCCGCGTCTATTCCGCTTGTTTTGCTGTGGAATATCTTGAAAACTTCTTCGGCCCCGGCCCCGTCTGCCTGTTTTGCTAGGCAGGGAAGGGTTTCAGCGCCACTATTATAAACTGTTCTTATATCACCTTGCTTCGACACCAGTAACTTCTTACAGTTACGTCTCACAGACTGGGAGATCACTTGACTCTCCACACAGCAAGCAGGAGATAGACTTTCTCAGGCTTCTTCAAGGTTTACGTTATTTATTCAGGAAACAGGAATACAGATAGATACATTCATCATATCCTAGCCATGCCAATCTTCATGTTGCGTTACAAGCTCGTGATTAGACTCCCTGCTGAAGTCAATCAGGTACCTTCTTCCTAACTACGTTACACTAAACTACCTATGTACAGCATACATTATATCAGATTACAGAAAGGAAGAACATGCTTAGAGGTCCCAGTCGGCCTTGCGAGCTAGTGCTGAAGGAAGAAGCAGAATGCTCTCTCCATCGCTCACTCCGGGTTTAATACCGACTAGGAAAGAGTTAAATATGACATCATCTTCGCCACCCCCTAGATCAGATTATTGGTGGACCCACTCGTGGTGTCATCATACCCACCTACTTGAATAATAATCAATGAGGCATTTGACCTAAATGCAGGAATGTGGATGTTTAGTAAATATGGCCGATGTTTACTGTTCCTGTGGTGTACGTGGAGGTCAGAGTAGGCCGATGGCCTTCTTTTAGGAACATGTTCTCAGTATCTGCGCGTATCCTCTGCTACACGCAGACCCTGAGATGCCTCTGCCTGCATCACAAAACCTCTATTGATTTTAAAGGCATACACTGCGGACAAGCCTTTTACATAAAACTCAGGCCAAGTAACTGAGGCCTACTTAAATTATAACAGACATTAGAGTGTAAGCTCCTGTGGTGCAGAGATGATGGGAAGAGATCAGTGATCTCTGTACAGTGTATATGTCGCAGCAGTTGGTGATGGGGAGGAGACACAAGGGTGTTATGTGTTACAGGGTATATAAATTCTTCTTGTACTATATCTACAAACAAAACAGATAAAATAAAGTTCTCTGTCCTTACCTCCTCTGCTGCCTGCACCAGCAATGTCTTCTTTCTACTTTCTCCAGCCTCCTCTATAACTTCCTGTCTGTGGCTCCTCCCCTTCCTGGCCCTGCACTACACATGTGTGTGGGATGAGGCTGCAGAGATCACAGGTCTCCCCACAACCAACAACAGATGAGACTAGTGGTGAACATCTCTTATCCTATATAATAAAGTGCCTGTCCTGCTTTCACCTGTGTCCCTGCGTTGTGCATGAGTGGCACACGGACAGACTCAGGACATCGGAGGAGGTGCGGGCATACGTGTGGGTCGCGGAAGTGCAAATGCAGGTGTCGCGCGCATGCACGTGTTGCAGGAGGGGGGGGGGGAGGGTTACATGGCCAAGGCATAGCGCATGTTTATCAATGGGCAGGCCCTTTAACTAGTAATAATTATGAGATCTCTCCTTGGACTCCCATTATCTGTTCCAGGGTCATTTCCAAGATATGCCTGGATAGTGTACTGGTCAAGAGCACCACCCCTGACATATATGACCAAGGTTTAAAGGTCTTCCTATTCTGTAAGCCAGTACCTATGTAGTAAGGAGTCCCTGGGCAAGACTACCTAACAACGCAGGTTGGCCTATTGAGCACGCTCTTAGTGGATGCAGCTCCCAAGTGCTTTGAGTCCAAGAGGAGAAAAGGGCTATACAAATATTGGTATTATTATTCAGATATCTCACTGTAAGGTCACAGCACATATACGTACGGTCAGTGCACAGACTGATGTTACTTGGGTAAGGGCAGCACCGCTGGTTGCGTACGAGAGGAATCGGTGCAGGAGAGGAATCAGCGCAGGAGACTTGGGCGGAGGATACAGCCGGTATATGGCTGATCCTGCTACTGCACAAGTGCCGGCCGTGTTAAAGGGGCACTTAAGTCTATTAAAAAAAAATGAGTTCTACTCACCTGGGGCTTCCAGCAGCCCCCTGCAGCTGATCGGTGCCCACGTAGACTCGCTCCAATGCTCCTGGCCCCGCCGGCAGCCACTTCCGGTTTCGCCGACAGGAGCCAAGAGGCCGGGAACGCGAGTGATTCTTCTCGTTCCTGGCCACAATAGCGCCCTCTATGCTGTTATATGTTATGTGCTATATGCTATAGCAGCATAGAGGGCACAATTGTGGCCGGGAACGCGAAGAATCACTCGCGTTCCCGGCCTGTCGGCTCCTGTCGCCGAAACCGGAAGTGGCTGCCGGCGGGGCCAGGAGCATCGGAGTGAGTCTACGTGGGCACCGATCAGCTGCAGGGGGCTGCTGGAAGCCCCAGATAAGTAGAACTCATTTTTTTTTTAGCAGACTTAAGTGCCCCTTTAAATACTATTCCCCCTCCAGGCCGCCATGGATGGTGGGGAATGAAATAAATCGGCTTCCAGCAATTGCTTGAAGCCGAATTATTGTGTTCTAACCCCCTGGCGGTATAATTCCCGCGGCTGCGCAGCCGCGAGAGGGTTTTTTTCTCCATTTTTTTTTTTTAGCATGTAGCTACCCTAGCGCTAGCTACATGCTTCCCCCCTCCCCGCGGCGTCCGCCCGTCCCCTCCGATCGCCGCCGGCGCCGCTTGCCCATAAGGAAATCCCGTTCTGAACGGGATTTCCTTGAGGGCTTCCCCCGTCGCCATGGCGACGTATGGAGTGACGTCACAACGTCACGGACGTCGTGACGTCACAGGGAGTCCCGATCCACCCCATAGTGCAGCCTGGCGGCGATTGGCCAGGCTGCGCAAGGGGTATGCGGGGGGGCTGTTTCCGCGGCGGGTAGCGGCGCATCGGTGGCGGCGATCAGAGCAAACACGCAGCTAGCAAAGTGCTAGCTGCGTGTTTGAAAAAAAAAATTATGTAAATCGGCCCAGCAGGGCCTGAGAGGCACCCTCCGGCGGCTTACCTGGTGTCACACACGGGGTTACCGCCAAGGAGGTTAAAAGTAACTTCAGCTCCGTCTTCTGACGGTGCCGACGTTCCTCCCTGTGCGCTGCTATAGCCGTAATTCCTATTATGGTGGCGCCGGCTGCGCCCAAGTCTCCTGCACTGGAGTCACTGTGTTCGCCGCTGTTTTGCCTGAAGGCTGTTGTCCCATTTTGTGAATTGTAATAGGACTTTGGACGTCTACCTGTTATTGTTGCCCTCTGGGTTTTTTTTTTATAAAGGTAAGTCTAAGCGGGAGATTATGGCAAGAATCTCAGAACATGTATATTGGTGATATAGAAAATCACTCCTCTTCTCCTGTCAGCAGGCGCTTCAACCTACTGAATGGAGGAGACTTTAGCGGTATATTTGTGTGCTGGACCAGATACATTAAACCATTAGAGGAGGTTATTTTGATTGCCTCGGCTGGGAAAGAGACATGATGGATTTTTGTGCTGGGGGCCCCCAGGTATTAATCACCCCATAGGGTTTGCCCCATTGTTACGATTTGAGTGTTTCTCTGCAGCCCTGCCTTGGGGCATAGTACGTCCCTGACAGCCCGGGTGATGCGGCGTGATCTGAATATGAGCTCCCATTCAGCTGACTTTGTGTGGAGCTGTGATCCCTCCATTGCCGCTCGCTCTGCACCTCAGCTGGCATCAGGACACAAAAGGGTGCTGCAGGGCTTACATTTGAAAAAACTCTCTCTACTCTCACACAGAACCCTCTGCTAGCAGTGCCTAACGCTTAACCCCCCACCTGGTGGTGCCTAACCCTTAATCCCTCACTGGTGGTGCCTAACCCTTAAACCCACCCCCCCCCCCAGTGAGCAACCCTCCCCCCCAGTGAGAAACTAACCTTAACCCCCCCCCCCCCCCCCACCTAACCTTAACCCCAACATCTAGTTTAAAAGGGCACCCAAATTACAGCTACAAATAGCAGTGACATATAGCAGCTACAAATAGTGGCTACACATAGAAAATAGCAGTTACTAATAACAGCTACACATAGAAAATAGCAATTACTAATAGCGGCTACAAATTACAGCTACAAATAGCAGCTACACATAGAAAATAACAGCTACAAATAGCAGCTACAAATAGTGGCTTATCACAGCACCAGTTTAATGCAGTTAGCGCCAAGATTTCTGTACAGCCGCTACAATCAATAGGAGAGTTAGCTGCGATCTTCTAATCATGCTGTGTTGTCAAATGATCCTTGCTGCAGGACAAAGATCCATGCCTCCGAACCTGTGACAGGCCCGGCAAAACCGAGAGGGTTGGGAGGCCGGCCTCTAATAATGTGGTGTGTGAGCAGCGTGTGTGGATGTGCATCATGGAGCTCTTCAATCTGGCTCTAGACGATACTGACATTAGAGCATTTACTAAGGGTAAGTATGTATTATAAATAAGAATAAAATAGATATAAAAGCCGTGTCTGTGGGATTTTTTTGTACTTGTAACCCTTTGTGGGAATAGGGAAGGGGTATACAGTATATCCTGGTACATGCATGGCGGCAACGGAGGGCTTAATTCCTAGCCACTTAACAGTGGACAGCCCACCAATAAAAGTTCCCCCCCCCCCCCCTTTTACTATTTTTTCCTCTGTCACTCTGCATTGACGAGTCTACCATTTACTCTTGTGTTTTTTCTTCTCCTTTTCACCGCTGGGCACCATCACTCTCCTCTGTTACTTATGTCTGCTAAATTGTACACAGGGAACAGTGGGCTTTGTGACTTTCTCTGTGGCTTAAATAGCTGTTCTATAGGCTAGCGCTGCTCTCTGCTGGACCTTTTGGCCTCTTGCAAGATGGCGCAGTCCACCACGAGTCTCCAACAAAATGGTGTCTAAGATCTCACGAGACTTAGTGTGTGACTTACTTTAAAAGGAAAAGTGTGTTCACTTGCCTATCCAGCACTACGGCCTGGCATCAATAGTTCTGCAGCAGCAGCAGCGGACTCTCTCTCTCTCTCTCTCAACCGTGGCAGTTCAACCTTGCTTATGCATTTCCTCCCATTCATTTGGTTCTCAGGTTTCTTAAGAAACTTCAGTCAGAAGCGACAACGGTAATTGCAATAATACCAATCTGGCACAAAAGATCATGGCTCGTTCTATTGCAAACTGGCTATTTGAAGACAATCCAACGAGCCTACAAGCAGAAGACTCTTCTGATACCTCAAGAAGTGCATGCGTATTGTACAAGGGGTTCCAGTGTTGCCAACCGCCCGTAAATTTACGGGCAGCCCGTAATTTTTTATACAAATTAAGCTGCCCGTGAATTCCGTAAGGAATTCAGCAGCGTCTGTAAAAGGGCGGCCAATTGGCCGCCCGCTCTGTTTCTGGAGGACAGCGGCGCAGTGGAGGGAGAGCTGTGGGCAGCGGTGGAGAAGGGGGGCAATCTCCCCCCCCTTCTCTCACCTTAGTGCTCTCCCTCCCTCGCTGACTGTCCCCCTTCTGATCTGTGCGGAGTGGCGCTTTGCAGCGGGCGGGACTTACCTTCCGTCTCGCTCCTGCGCCGGAAGTTCTGCTGCTCTGGTCTGGACCAGAGTAGCGGCAGATCATCCCGCGCCGGCGATGAGAGAAGACGCAGGTAAGTTCCGCTCACTACCGCCTGCCACTGCCAGCCACTCAATCACTCAGTTCAGGAGGGGAGAGCGAGCTGCTCCCCTCCTGCTTTAGGGGGTCACCTGGCTACCCATGGGCACATATACATCTGGCTACATCTACTGGGCATATATAACCCTGGCTACATCTACTGGGCACATATAACCCTGGCTACATCTACTGGGCACATATACCTTTGGCTACATCTACTGGGCACATATAACCCTGGCTACATCTACTAGGCACATATAACCCTGGCTACATCTACTGGGCACATATAACCCTGGCTACATCTACTGGGCACATATACCTCTGGCTACATCTACTGGGCACATATACCTCTGGCTACATCTACTGGGCACATATAACCCTGCATACATCTACTGGGCACATATAACCCTGGCTACATCTACTGGGCACATATACCTCTGGCTACATCTACTGGGCACATATACCTGTGGCTACATCTACTGGGCACATATAACCCTGGCTACATCTACTGGGCACATATAACCCTGGCTACATCTACTGGGCACATATAACCCTGGCTACATCTACTGGGCACATATAACCCTGGCTACATCTATTGGGCACATATACCTCTGGCTACATCTACTGGGCACATATAACCCTGCATATATCTACTGGGCACATATAACCCTGGCTACATCTACTAGGCACATATACCTCTGGCTACATCTACTGGGCACATATAACCCTGCATACATCTACTGGGCACATATAACCCTGGCTACATCTACTGGGCACATATACCTCTGGCTACATCTACTGGGCACATATACCTCTGGCTACATCTACTGGGCACATATAACCCTGCATACATCTACTGGGCACATATAACCCTGGCTACATCTACTGGGCACATATACCTCTGGCTACATCTACTGGGCACATATACCTGTGGCTACATCTACTGGGCACATATAACCCTGGCTACATCTACTGGGCACATATAACCCTGGCTACATCTACTGGGCACATATACCTGTGGCTACATCTACTGGGCACATATAACCCTGGCTACATCTACTGGGCACATATAACCCTGGCTACATCTACTGGGCACATATAACCCTGGCTACATCTACTGGGCACATATAACCCTGGCTACATCTATTGGGCACATATACCTCTGGCTACATCTACTGGGCACATATACCTCTGGCTACATCTACTGGGCACATATAACCCTGCATACATCTACTGGGCACATATAACCCTGGCTACATCTACTAGGCACATATACCTCTGGCTACATCTACTGGGCACATATAACCCTGCATACATCTACTGGGCACATATAACCCTGGCTACATCTACTGGGCACATATACCTCTGGCTACATCTACTGGGCACATATAACCCTGGCTACATCTACTGGGCACATATAACCCTGCCTACATCTACTGGGCACATATAACCCTGGCTACATCTACTGGGCACATATAACCCTGGCTACATCTACTGGGCACATATAACCCTGGCTACATCTACTGGGCACATATAACCCTGCATACATCTACTGGGCACATATAACCCTGGCTACATCTACTGGGCACATATACCTCTGGCTACATATACTGGGTACATATACCCCTGCCTACATATACTGGGGACATATACCTCTGGCTACATATACTGGGCACATATATCTGCTGGCTACATATACTGAGGACACTGGCTGTTTGCCATTATGTGCATTTACTGGTGAAAAGCTGTCTCTTATTATGTGCATTTACTGGTGAAATGCTGTCTCTTATTATGTGCATTTACTGGTGCAAAGCTGTCTCTTATTATGTGCATTTACTGGTGAAAAGCTGTCTCTTATGTTCATTTACTGGTGAAAAGCTGTCTCTCATTACGTGCATTTACTGGTGAAAAGCTGTCTCTCATTACGTGCATTTACTGGTGAAAAGCTGTCTCTCATTACGTGCATTCACTGGTGAAAAGCTGTCTGTCATTACGTGCATTTACTGGTGAAAGGCGGTCTCTTATGTGCATTTACTGGTGAAAAGCTGTCTCTCATTATGTGTATTTACTTGCCATGCCCACTTTAGTCGCCGCAAATTTCCTCGAACATGTTGCCCCCTACCCATTTGACTGCCCCCTCATATGTGCCAGTCTAGAACCGGCCCTGTACCCCTGCCTACATATACTGGGCACATATACCCCTGGCTACCTGTTATAGGGACATCTCTCCCCCTGGCTACCTGTTCTGGGGACATCTATACCCCTGGCCACCTATTCTGGGGACACCTATAGACCTGGGGCTACCTATTTTTGGGGAACCACTGCTGTCAGATTAAATGTATTTTGGGGAACTGCTGCCAGATTATGTGTATGTTGGGGGAATCGCTGCTGCCAGATTACATCTATTTTTTGGGAACCACTGCCCTATTATCTGTATTTTGGAAGAACCTCTGCCAGATTACGTGGATTTTTGGTGAAATGCTGTAAGATTACATGTATTTTGGGGGAAGGGGGGAAACACTATGGCAGAGCTCAAACTTCCCTGTCAGACCTTTCACAGCAATATTAAAATCATGTATATTTGGCTCCACCCATGACCAAGCCCACATTCTGTTGCGTGGTCACGCCCATTTTTTCGGCGCAGGGGGTTTTGTCAGTAAAAAAAATCTTTTGTCAGTAAATTTTTAGGTATTTGTCAGTAAAAAATAACGTGAAAGGTTGGCAACACTGAGGGGTTCTCCAAAGTCTCCATAGAGACAATATGCAAAGTTGGGGGCTGGCCATCAGCCAGTACTTTCCAGAGACGTTATCTGGTAGACCCAGCATCTTTATCTACCCTTGATATTGGGGAAAATATAAATGTACAATCTGTGTCTAAAAATATCTGATTAAAGGTTTTGTTTTCTCTCTGCCCTCCCTTGTGAGTTTAAATTAATTCCCATCCATTGCGCCATGCATGTACCAGAAAATTGAATACTCACCTGCTGATAATTCTCCTTTCCTGGTACAAAAGCATGCTGGTAAGGGTTCCCACCCTTCTTGTCCATTTGAGTTACTATATACAAGAATGGGGGGGGGGGGGGGAGGATCCTGTAACTTTTATTGGTAGGATGTCCATTGTTAAGTGGCTAGGATTTAACCCATCTATTGCCACCACGCTTTTGTACCAGGGAAGGAAAATTACCTGCAGGTAAGTATTACATTTTTCAGATATTTCCTATGGCAGTTTCACCAGATGGGGAAATCTTGGGGCCCTCTTGATGTTACATCAAGCAGGCTTACAGACTCCACCATTAGTCACCCCCTGGGGCCACCTGTAGCGACCCTCACCTCCTCCTGAGCACTGGAGGTGGGGCTCTGTCTCCATATCTCCCTCACATCAGGTTCCCTTTCATAGTACATCTTACATTACATGCAGAGGATAAAAAAAAAAACTTCTCACAGTGAAAGAAATATACTGAATGATCATACAGTCTCTCTGTCACACACGCTATGTACATACACACATTACATGCACACACTACACACACAAAGTACAATATACTGTATATAGATAAACATACAATGCATCTTTGTCCAATTCAATCCATTTATACATCAGATTTCCATTCTAATAGGATTTAATTTGTTATACAATGCAGAATTCTTTTCCAGCAACAGCTTCCATCATTTGTCTATAGCATATGATTGTAACACAAATATAAAAATAGACTATCCACTCCCCCCCCCCCCCCCCCCGCCCTCCAGAATTGCTGTATCTTAACTCAAGCCCCACACAGTGTATCCAATTGTCTCCTAATTTACATTTGGGGTGCAGCACAGAGGCATTGTTGTATATCAGCATTATTTGTGCTGGAGTATATGATCTGGGAATAAAGGTGTGCACACACGTATGATACTTCTGAACGAATTGTCATTCAAACCGGTCGTTTAACCACTTGCCGACCGCCCACAGTCGATGGGCGCCGGCAAAGGGGCCCGCAGAACGGCCGCAATACGCCAATTGGCAGCGGCTCATTCTGCGCTGTCCTGCCGGGGATCGCACGCGCATCCGCCGGCAATAGGCTCCGCCCACCCACGACGTCAGCCCGTCGGCCGTTCGGAAGCGCCGGCGGGTTGTTAACCCCCGATCTGCCGCAATACAAGCGTATAATATTGTATACAAAGTGTATTATACAGGCTGCCTCCTGCCCTGGTGGTCCCAGTGATCGAGGGACTACCAGAGCAGGCTGCAGCCCTCCCTGTGTGCACCCAATCACACTGATCTGCCCCCCCCTGCCCTCTGATCGCCCACAGCACTCCTCAGACCCCCCCCCCCCGCCCACCCCCCAGACCCCTGTTTGCACCCAATCACCCCCCTAATCACCCATCAATTACTCCGTCACTATCTGTCAATATTTTTTTAGTTTAGGTCCTAACTGCCCCCTGGGGGCTTCTGATCACCCCCCACACCCTCAGATCCTCCCCAGAACCGCCCCCTCCTCCGTGTATTGTATACATCTATTCTTCCCTGTAATCACTCACTGATCACCTGTCAATCACCTATCAATCACCCCCTGTCACTAACACCCATCAGATCAAACCCTAACCTGCCCCTTGCGAGGACCTGATCACACCCACAGATCGCCCGCGAAGTGCATTGTTTACATATGTTCTCCCCTCTAATCACCCATCAATCACTCCCTGTCAACATTCTGTTAACGCTATTTTTTAGGTTAGGTCCTAAACTGCCCCCTGGGGGCTCCTGATCAACCCCCCACACACCCTCAGATCCGCACCAGACACCCCCCCCCCCCCCCCCGTACAACTATTCTTCCCTGTAATCACGCACTGATCACCTGTCAATCACCCCGTCACCAACTGTCACTAACACCCATCAGATCAGACCCTAACCTGCCCCTTGCAGGCACCTGATCAATCGCCTGTACCTTCAGATCGCCCGCAGACTGCCCTCAGATCGCCTCCGCAGTGCATTGATTACATCTGTTCTTCCCTCTAATCACCCACTGAACACCCATCAATCACTCCGTCACCACCTGTCACTGCTAAGCATCAGATCAGGCCCTAATCTGCCCCTTGCCGGCACCCAATCACCCGCCCACACCCTCAGAACGCCCTCAGACCCCAGCCCTGATCACCTCGCCAGTGCATTTCTTGCATCTATTCTCCCCTCTATTTACACCCGGATCACCTATCAATCACCCCGTCACTGCTACCCATCAGATCAGACCCTAAACTGCCCCTTGCGGGCACCCAAACACCCGCCCACACCCTCAGATCACCCTCAGACCCCGCCTGAATCACCCATCAATCACCCATCAATAACCACATGTCACTGCTACCCATCAGATCAGACCCTCATCTGCCCCTTTGCGGGCACCCAATCACCCGCCCAAACCCTCGGATCGCCCTCAGATCTCCCTCCCCCCCCCAATCACCTCCCCAGTGCATTGCATCAATCACCTCCTGTCACCACCTGTCACCCCCTAGCCCACCTACCCATCAGATCAGGCCCTAATTTGCACCGTGTGGGCTCCTAAACACTCGGCCAAACCCTCAGATCCCCCTCAGACCCCTTTCTGATCACCTCCCCAGTGCATTGATTGCATCTAATCTCCCCTCTAATCACCCCTCTAATCACCCCGAGACTCCCATCAATCACCTCCTGTCACCCCCTAGCACTCCTATCCATCAGATCAGGCCCTAATCTACCCCCTGCGGGCTTCTGATCACCCGGCCAAACCCTCACCCGCCCCACCGCAGTGACAGAATTTTTTCTCTGATCACTGCTGGTCTCTACGACTTAATTGTCGCTGAGACCAACCGTTATGCTATGCAATACACAACCGCCAATCCAAGAAGCTACCATGCCCAGCCTTTTCGGTGGAAACCACTCCAAGTTTCCGAACGTAACATTTTTTGGGGCCTTCTCCTTAACATGGGTCTAGTCAAAAAGAATGTATTGCGGTCTTATTGGTCTACGCACCCAATACATCACATGCCCATGCTCTCTGCTGCCATGTCCAGGTCATGATTTGAGAACATCCTGCGCTTCCTGCACTTCAGTGTCAATACAACCTGTCATCTAAGAGGCCACCCTGCTTATGACCGGTTCCACAAAATTCGGCCCCTCATAGACCACCAGTCATCAAAATTTGCAGATGCTTATACCCCTCAACAGGCATTTTGAGGCATTTGGTTTCCAGACTACTCCTCATGGTTTTAGGCCCCTAAAATGCCAGGGCAGTATAGGAACCCCAACAAACAATCAGGGGTTGCTGAGCTGGGCTTCACCACCAGGTATCTCACCTGGTCCGCCGGTGCACAATCCCTCTTTCATGGTTCACCACTCCACCTCAACTGGATCCAAATAGAAATGAAGGAGGCACTCAAATGGCGTTTTAAACTTGCGTTTATAAGAACAGTAGCAGACACGACATGTTTCGGGGTTTCCCCCTTCCTCAAGTGTACATGCAACTTCCCCAACACAGCAAACTTATGAACTTCAATTGTCCACACCCAAATTGAAAGACCCTCCTCTTTGGTCAGCTGACCAACCTCCAAATTAACCCCTCAGGGTAAGTCCAAGTCCATCTTATTGGGCACTACAATCAGATGTCTACCCAAATAAACACCTTCAGAAACATAAGTGTGAGCAACCGTATAGGCACATGCCTACTCTATACACAGACTTTACAGGGAATACATGAACTTCACAGGATAGACCATGCATCAACTCACTGCACCAACGATGCAGATGTTCCCTCTCTCCACCCACCACAGCGATGATAATTCATCACAACCTGTAAGAGAGAAACAACAACATGACATCCTGACATTTTAAGATTTTAACATTTACCTATAAGAAGCATTTTAAACTGAACATTTCATTAAGACCTCTAGGTGTAATTGAGTCTAATTTTCTCATCCACCGAGCTTCTTTTTGCAGCAGTAATTTGTCTCTGTCTCCTCCTCTTTTCGGCGGGGGTACGTGGTCCAACACCATCCACTTAAGCTGCAATACACCATGTCCACGGACAAAGAAATGTTTGCCCACCGGGGTATGGCTGCTTACTTCCAATGGCTTGAATCCACGGATGGAGCCTCTGTGCTCCTATACTCTGGTTCTGACGTCTCTTGTCATCTTCCCCACGTACAGGAGCCCACATGGGCATTTCAAAGCATACACTACAAACGTGCTATCACAGGTGTACATAGAATTAATCTTAATTTTTTCTCCCGTATGTGGGTGACTGATATGATCCCCTTTAATGATGGCTCCACAGCAGTTACAATTCATGCACGGGAAGGTACCCCTTTTCTTTGTTAGTTTGTGCATCTCAACACATCTTTCAGCAAGATCTACCCTGCTAACTATATTTTTAATAGTCCTCCCCCGTTTAAACGAAAACAGTGGGGCATTCTTAAAGATCCCTCCATATGTTGGATCCTGTTGCAATATTGGCCAATACCTATTGACCACCTGTCTGACCATTTTGGACTGTTTACAATAGGTCTGCACAAATGGGATACGATCAAGTCCCCTCTCCTGCATGGGCTTACTTAGCAATAGGGATTCCCTGGGGACCTCACCAACTTCTCCCTGTACTTTATCCAACATTTAGGGATCATACCCCTTTGATCGAAATTTCTCTGTCAACCTGTCAGCAGCGACTTGATATCCTCCATCTGTGGAGGCTATTCTTCTGGCCCTTAAGAACTGTCCCTTGGGGGTGGCTTTAATTACATTCCTATCATGGAAACTATCAACCCTGAGCAGGTTGTTTCGATCTGTGGATTTAGTATATAGATCCGTCTGCAACCCCTCATTTGTGATCTTGATGGAGACGTCCAAATACTGGATCTCTCTATCAGAGGACTCCATCGTAAATTTGATTGTAGGATGTGCTGCATTGGCCTCATCCACCATCACTTGTAACTCCTCCTGCTTTCCCTGCCACAATATCAAAATATCATCCACAAATCGATAATACCCCACAATATTTCGACAATACTTCTCATTCTTCAAAAACATGCATTGCTCAATTTTGTGCATAAACAGGTTAGCAAATGACGGGGCTACAGGGGACCCCATACTCGTACCCTGTCTCTGTAAATAGAAGTCATTTCCAAATTTAAAGTAATTGTTAATTAATATCATCTCCAGACAATCCAACACAAAATATAACGATTTTCCATGGATGTATCAAGCAGCATCTCTTCTATGTACCTCATCCCCTCATCATGTGGGATAGAGGTAAACAGACTTTGTACATCGAGGGAGGCAAGGATAAGCCCTGTTCCCCTGATATCAACCTCTTTCAGCCTTTGCAGCAAATCAGTGGTGTCCCTTAAACAAGTCAATATACCCTTTACCAATTCCTGCAAATACACATCCACGAATTTGGACAAGGGGTAGAGCACTGACCCAACGGCAGACACAATGGGGCGCCCTGGAGGTGCACTCAAACTTTTATGTATTTTAGGCAGTAAGTATAACAGCGGCACCTGTGGGTGCATCACCTCCAGGAACTCAGCTGTATTCTTGGTAATCAATCCTAGTAACAGGGCATCCTGCACCATATGATCTACTTTGCTTTTAATTACCCATGTGGGATCACTTCTGCACTTTTCATAGTGACCTGGAACCTGCAACTGTCTGCATGCCTCCTGTATATACATCCGCTTATCCATGGCCACTGTGCCCCCCCCCCCCCCCTTGTCTGCCTTAATGATGATGATGATCGACTCATTATTCTTCAAGGACCTCAGCGCCTGCTTTTCCCTGGAGGACAGGTTCTCTTTAACTGTGTATTCCTGCCCCTTCCATAGCCTTTGCACTTCAGTGTATACTAAGCTTTTAAATGTTTGTAAAGCGGGGGTCATTAAGTCTGGCATCCAAGTGCTCTTTTTACGTAGGGGGACCACCCCTATATTGCCCGTAGTGTCTTTAAAGCACATCTTTAACTGCAGACTCCTAACAAACCTATGGAAGTCTATTTCCCAGTCAAAAAACTCCAGATCAAATACTGATATATACCCCAGCCCTTTGTCCAGCACACACTGCTCACTTTCCGTGAGGGTATAGGAGGAAATGTTCACCACAAGGGTGCTTACCTCTGTACTCTGTCCCTCCTGGGGTAGTGGTCCCGCGGCAATGGGGCTCTCGGATTGCAGCGGGGTTTCATAGAACCCACTCCTCCGCCTGCCCCTCCTCTGCTGCTTTGTCCACCAGTGTCGGCCAAAGCTTGTTCCTCCTGAAAATCCGGAATCAGAGAGTCCGAGGCCGATCCACTACTATATCCTCCTGTACTCCCCCCACTGGCCGGATTCCTCCACTCAGAACAGGGATTGCGCCGTTGTCTGCGTCTTTGTGGCCGATGCTCAGATCCCTTGCTGCTACCTTCCACTCTGCCCGCTCTATCACTTCCGGTTGCGCCTCTGCTCACACTTCCGGTCGGGCCTCCTGTTCCTGGGCTCGGTCGGGGACGCTGCTGAGAGCTGCGGCGTTCCTTCTTCCAAGTATAGACGCGGTTCAGCCTATAATCCTCCGCGTCTCTAGTCTGCTTGCCCTGCTTTCTCTGCAGAATCACGCGGCGCGCCTCATCCAGTTTCTCCTGCTGGTCATCACACAGCTTCTCGTAATCCTCCTCAGGTAAGGCTGCTAGCACCTTCAACTCTACGTCAGAGATCTGCTTCTTAATGGTAGCTAGTTTAACTTGTAGCCTCTCCACAGTTAGGAGCATCACATCAAGACTCCCCTTGTTGAGAATTTCAAAAAAAACGTGTAGTAAACACCTGGTCATCATTCAGAAGGGTAGATCTCAGGCTGATGCGATATCCTCTCGGGATGCGTTTGTTCTTAATGTAATCTGCCAAGAATGATTGATGCAAGGTGTAGCTCAAGGCCGTTTTTTTCAAGTCAAATAGTTCCCTTTGACAAGTTGTATTCAAAGTACCTGTAGTAGTTTCCAACGGCTCACATTCCACTTGGCTTAAAATCCTGGACACATCCTCATCATTGTATGCAAAAGTCACTGCGAAGTTCACTGTCTCCCCAGCCTGTGTATCTGTATTGTTGACTCCAACTTCTGTGTTGTCGTCTATTTGAACACAAACCCCACGCTCAGCTGGTGAAAATGCACAAAAAACAATCAGGGGTTGCTGAGCTGGGCTTCACCACCAGGTATCTCACCTGGTCCGCCGGTGCACAATCCCTCTTTCGTGGTTCACCACTCCACCTCAACTGGATCCAAATAGAAATGAAGGAGGCACTCAAATGGCGTTTTAAACTTGCGTTTATAAGAACAGTAGCAGACACGACATGTGGGCTCCTGTACGTGGGGAAGACGACAAGAGACGTCAGAACCAGAGTACAGGAGCACAGAGGCTCCATCCGTGGATTCAAGCCATTGGAAGTAAGCAGCCATACCCCGGTGGGCAAACATTTCTTTGTCCGTGGACATGGTGTATTGCAGCTTAAGTGGATGGTGTTGGACCACGTACCCCCGCCGAAAAGAGGAGGAGACAGAGACAAATTACTGCTGCAAAAAGAAGCTCGGTGGATGAGAAAATTAGACTCAATTACACCTAGAGGTCTTAATGAAATGTTCAGTTTAAAATGCTTCTTATAGGTAAATGTTAAAATCTTAAAATGTCAGGATGTCATGTTGTTGTTTCTCTCTTACAGGTTGTGATGAATTATCATCGCTGTGGTGGGTGGAGAGAGGGAACATCTGCATCGTTGGTGCAGTGAGTTGATGCATGGTCTATCCTGTGAAGTTCATGTATTCCCTGTAAAGTCTGTGTATAGAGTAGGCATGTGCCTATACGGTTGCTCACACTTATGTTTCTGAAGGTGTTTATTTGGGTAGACATCTGATTGTAGTGCCCAATATGATGGACTTGGACTTACCCTGAGGGGTTAATTTGGAGGTTGGTCAGCTGACCAAAGAGGAGGGTCTTTCAATTTGGGTGTGGACAATTGCAGTATAGGAACCCCACCAAGTGACCACATTTTAGAAAGAAGCCACCCCAAGGTATTCCGTTAGGTGTATGATGCGTTCATAGAAGATTTTATTTTTTGTCACAAGTTAGTGGAAAATGACACTTTGTGAAAAAAAAAAAAATCAATTTCCGCTAACTTGTGACAAAAAATAAAATCTTCTATGAACTCACCATACTCCTACCGGAATACCTTGGGGTGGCTTCTTTCTAAAATGGAGTCACTTGTGGGGTTCCTATACTGCCCTGGCATTTTAGGGGCCCTACACCGTTAGTGGTCTAGAAACCAAATGCCTCAAAATGACTTGTGAATAGGACGTTGGGCCCCTTAGCGCACCTAAGCTGCAAAAAAGTGTCACACATGTGATATCGCCGTACTCAGGAGAAGTAGTATAATGTGTTTTGGAGTGTATTTTTACACATACCCATGCTGGGTGGGAGAAATATCTCTGTAAATAAGATTTTTTTTTTTTTTTTTTTTTTTTTTTACACACAATTGTCCATTTACAGAGATATTTCTCCCACCCAGCATAGGTATGTTTAAAAATACACCCCAAAACACATTATACTACTTCTCCTGAGTACGGTGATACCACATGTGTGACACTTTTGTGCAGCCTAGGTGCGCTAAGGGGCCCAACGTCCTATTCACAGGTTATTTTGAGGCATTTGGTTTCTAGACTACTCCTCACGGTTTAGGGCCCCTAAAATGCCAGGGCAAACACGAAAGGAAGACACGGCACTCAAGAGCTGTGTGCAGCAACAAGCTCCGCCCGAAACATGTAGTGTACTGCCTGCTTCAATACAGCTTGTTGCTGCACACAGCTCTTGAGTGCCGTGTCTTCCTTTCGTGTTTGCCTGTTTGTTTGCAGGTGTGGTGGACCTGCATGACACTGAGCACCGGCTGGCCGACTTATTGTTGGTTATTCCCGAGGTGAGGTGATCTCTTTGTTTCTGTTCTAAAATGCCAGGGCAGTATAGGAACCCCACAAGTGACCCCATTTTAGAAAGAAGACACCCCAAGGTATTCCGTTAGTTGTTGTAATGATCGTCTCTGCTGTCTGCACAGGCAGACAGCTGTTTGACCATTTAGTAAATTTGAGTGCAGCAGGTCCCTGGAAAAGAGACCTGTCTCCACTCTGCAAGCTGCAGAGTTGCTGTTCTGCGGAGGAATTTGCATCCACTTGTCATGCAAATTGCTTAGCTGCTTCCTCTGATGGCTTGCAGTATAAAAACCATTTCTTCCCAGAGTTCCTTGCTGGTCATGATGGTTTGTTCCTGCTGACTTACCTGGAGTCTCAGCCTTTGCTAATCGTTTGTTAAGATTATCTTAGAGTAATTCTTTGGGAGTGCACTAGGCATTCCTTGTAGCGTAGTCAGGTTGTATTATCTGTTTGACTTCTATCTGTTGCTATTGTCTTGTCACCAGCGGCGGTCGACAAGAAATCGTTCTGTCTGTTGGGATCGCATTCGCCCTAGCGGTAGTGGCGGTGGTTCCTTCTGTATTCTGCCTTAGGGGTGCTAACCAGAGCAGCGGTTGCTACTGGTAGCCCCATCTGTCTGTCTGTCTGGATCGCATTCACCCTAGCTGTAGTGGTGGTGGTTCCTTCTGTACTCTGTCTGGGAGTGTAGGCCAGAGCTGTGGTTGCTGCTGGCTACTCCTTCTCTCTGTCTTGTCTGGTACGAACGCTTGCTGTAGGCTTGGTGTGGTAACCGTTTAGCAAGCGTTCGCGTTCTCTATTTTCGTGTTTGTGTTACATTGGTTAGTTAGAGTGGCACGCTTATCACTGGGCGCCTAACGTGCGGTGATCGTGTCTTTAACGCGTTCGCTGTTGGAAATTAGTGCAGAGTTCGCGTTTAGCTAGCGTTTGTTATTTTCTTTGACGTTCTGATCATTGTTTTTTGCTTTGTCTTCCTTGCTACACTTGTGCTCTGTCTGATTCGGTCTTGTGTCACTATTGGCAATCGCCACTCTTGCGATTGCGTTCCCACTTCGTTTCCGCTGTTGTGTGTTCACCGTCGCTGGGTGGCGACTAGATTGGTGGACACACATACATTCTGTTTCTGTGCTCTCTCTCTCTCTTTAAGGGCTATCTTGCCCTGCATTGCTTCGACTCGTGCAATTCCCATCTGGCACCTGTGGCAGGGCAGAGGCTGTGTTCCTCTGCACTCCACAGCTCCATCTGCCAGTGGGAATTTCCCTCTACAAGTGCATAGCACCATAGCTGGGTTCTGTTCAATTACACGCTTGTGGAGGATTTCCGCAGTGTCAGCGCACATCTTGTGCGTTACAGTTGTATGGTGAGTTCATAGAAGATTTTATTTTTTGTCACAAGTTAGTGGAAAATGACAATAAAAATCAATTTCCGCTAACTTGTGACAAAAAATAAAATCTTCTATGAACTCACCATACTTCTAATGGAATACCTTGGGGTGTCTTCTTTCTAAAATGGGGTCACTTGTCGGGTGGGAGAAATATTTATGTAAATGGACAATTGTGTATAAAAAAAATTCAAAAAATTGTAATTTACAGATATTTCTCCCACCTAGCATGGGTATATGTAAAAATACACCACAAAAAACATTATACTACTTCTCCTGAGTACGGCGATACCACATGTGACAGTTTTTTGCAGCCTAGGTGCGCTAAGGGGCCCAACGTCCTATGAGTACCTTTAGGATTTTACAGGACATTTTGAGACATTTGATTTCAGGGCAGTATAGGAACCCCACAAATGAACCCATTTTAGAAAGAAGACACCCCAAGGTATTCCGGTAGGAGTATGGTGAGCTCATAGAAGATTTTATTTTTTGTCACAAGTTAGCGGAAAATGACACTTTGTGAAAAAAAAAAAAAGAGTAAAAATCTATTTACGCTAACTTGTGACAAAAAATAAAATCTTCTATGAGCTCACCATACTCCTACCAGAATACCTTGGGGTGTCTTCTTTCTAAAATGGGGTGATTTGTGGGGTTCCTATACTGCCCTGGCATTTTAGGGGCCCTAAAGCGTGAGGAGTAGTCTAGAAACCAAATGCCTCAAAATGACCTGTGAAATCCTAAAGGTACTCATAGGACGTTGGGCCCCTCAGCGCACCTAGGCTACAAAAATGTGTTACACATGTGGTGTCGCCGTACGCTGAGAAGTATTATAACGTGTTTTGGGGTGTATTTTTACACATGCCCATGCTGGGTGGGAGAAATCTCTCTGTAAATGGACAATTGTGTGTAAAAAAAATTTAAAAAAAATCTCGTTTACAGAAATATTTCTCCCACCCAGCATGGGTATGTGTAAAAATACACCCCAAAACACATTATACTACTTCTGAGTACAGCGATACCACGTGTGACCCCTTTTTTGCAGCCTAGGTGCGCTAAGGGGCCCAATGTCCTATGAGCACCTTTAGGCTTTACAGGGGTGCTTACAATTTAGCAGCCCCCAAAATGCCAGGACAGTAAACACACCCCACAAATGACCCCATTTTGGAAAGTAGACACCCCAAGGTATTCAGAGAGGGGCCTGGTGAGTCCGTGGCAGATTTCTTTTTTTTTTTTGTCACACGATAGCAGAAATGGAAACTTTTTTTTTGTTTTATTTCTGTTTCAAAGTGAAAACTTTCCTTGAGTCTCAGCTTCTTATTTTCACTGTTAAATTCTGACTTTGAATTGTGATTAAAATCTGAGTCTTTCAGCTCCCAACAAGAACAAATGATTTTCTTTTCAGCACTCCCTTTTGTTATTTGGAATGTTTCTTCATCCAGATAAAAGTGTTTACACTGAGCGCTGAAGCTGATCGCCGTCATAGAAACAATGTTATGCTGCGCCCCGTGTAAGGGTAATTCAGGGCGATCACCAGACCCCAAATTACATTTCCCTCTGAGTTGCTACAACTGGGAGGGGGAAAAGTATTTAACGCCACCGGGGAGTTTAGCGGCAGCAGGGAGAGCAGTTATGTAGCTCACCCAGCGCCAAACTGCCTGGGGCCTGGATACTATGTATATGATACTTAGTAACCCATTAATTGGGCTTCTTACCAATGTGAGAGCGTTCATGCCTGGCAAGATGTGATTTACGCCCAAAACATTTCCCACACTCAGCACATGAATATGGATTCTCACCAGTGTGAGATCTCTTGTGTTGAACAAGATATGATTTATCCCCAAAACATTTCCCACACTCAGCACATGAATAGGGCTTCTCACCAGTGTGAGAGCTTTCATGCCTGGCAAGATGTGATTTAGTCCCAAAACATTTCCCACACTCAGCACATGAATATGGCCTCTCACCAGTGTGAGATCTCTTGTGTTTAACAAGATATGATTTATCCCCAAAACATTTCCCACACTCAGCACATGCATAGGGCTTCTCACCTGTGTGAGTTCTCTTATGTGAAACAAGATGTGATTTCTTCAAAAAATATTTCCCACACTCAGCACATAAATAGGGCTTCTCACCAGTGTGAGTTCTTACATGGGCAATAAGAATTGATTTAAGCCCAAAACTTTTCCCACACTCAGCACATGAATAGGGCTTTTCACCCGTGTGAGTTCTCTTATGTGAAGCAAGATCTGATTTGTTTACAAAATATTTCCCACACTCAGCACATGAATATGGCTTCTCACCAGTGTGATATCTCTTGTGTTTAACAAGATATGATTTATCCCCAAAACATTTCCCACACTCAGCACATAAATAAGGCTTCTCACCTGTGTGACATCTCTCATGTGTGACAAGGTTTGATTTAGTAAGAAAACATTTCCCACACTCAGCACATGAATAGGGCTTTTTGAAACATGAATAAGACCCTCCAGCAGTGAAAGAACTTTTCTGGGTATGAAGCCCCTCAAAGTTAGACAGGTGAGGGAAGTCTGGGGGAATATTTGTGGTAATTAGGATATTTGCAGGAGACTCTTGCCCAATGACATCATCCATTGTACAGTCTGTGAATACAGAGAGACGAGTCTCTGAGAGGTTCCTGATCCCGGGACTCCGCCCTGCAAATAGAGAAAAACCATCACTTCCTGTTAGAGAATTCTGAGGTGAGAAACAATTATCATTAGGGATGTTCGGTGAGTTGCTGATAATTCCAAGTTGATGCAAAGTATATGCATGTTGGAAATGGGCCAGATGCAGCAGCTTAATAGCTTTGCATATAATTAGCATACAATCGGCACCATCTCAGGTTTATTGGCATGTCACTGACCATCAACAGTTTTCAGCCTGACAGAGAACTGCGGAAGGTTGTGCTCATTACAGGCGGCCAATCACATGACATAAACTTTGATTTGCATACAAATTGTATGTAGCTTGAAATTCAGCCAATCAGATGCATTTCCTGAGAAATGGGATTAGCTGCATATTATTTGCATACAAGTCAGAGGTATTTGCTTCTCATTGAGCATCCCTACACCTAAAGCATTGGCCATACATTGAAAAGCAGTAAACTCCAGCTTGATGAGACAGTGGAAGCTTTATGTACTGATAGCAAGAAATCTGCCTTATGTTTGTAGAGCAATGTGGTTTCATTCTCATTACCATTTTCTACTCGTGTCACTCATATGCCCCTTGTGGAGTCGGTACAAAAATCATCCGCCTCCAACTCCACGCCTCAGTTTATGAAACCGCTGACTCCGACTCCAGGTACCCCAAATTGCTCCATCTCCGCAGCCTGTGCAGAGCTATGGTGTGAGTACAAAAATCACTAATCCTACTGTATATATACAGGCGTCAATTCACCAAGCAATTGGTAATGCTGAAAAGAGCCGATTTTACCGATCACTTCATCGTGGCCGTTACCACATGGAAAGCTGAAATTACCGAGCAGTGAGGTCATTACCGTCTTGTGCAGTAAACACCTCAACAAATGTCGGTAAATGTCAATTCATCAAGGTTACAGCATGCAGTAAAGCCCTGGATGATTACCGGCAGTTCTCCTCTGTCAGAATCAGTGTGAGACTCACAGAACTCACACAGAAGCAGAGATCTTTCTCTATGACTGACAGGAGCAGAAGCCAATAGGAACAGACTGTCTCCTGCAAATGATTTTGATTGGACCCGAAGCCTTCTTGGGTGGGGAGGGGGTCGTCACGCTTTCCTACCCCCCAGGCAGCGAGCAGAGATAGATACAACAAAAGACGCTTCCCGTGCCTCCCTTTGCCAGTTTAACCTCTTCTGTTGCTGTTTGAAGATGCAGAGTAGCTAGTGGGGAAATCCCCTAAGCAGGGCATGTTTAAAGTTTCTTGGAAGTTCATCTAAACTGTGGCAAAGAAATAAAAGGTTAAGAAAGACTAATGGAGACTGATAGATTCAGGCTACTTACACTCCAGGACGTTGCGTTTAGGGGACGTTATAGGGCACATAACCTGCCCCTAACGCAACACCTGGTGCTCTCTGATGTGGACGTCAGAGTGAGCCGTGTTGTGCAGCTCACTCTGGCATCCGTGATGCCGTGATGTGTAATCTTGGACGCATGCGGCATCACGTGGTCCCTCCCGGCCAATCGCCGCACAGAGTGGCCGCTCCAGGAAGTAAACACTGCACGTCACACCGTGCAGTGAATATTAATTAGCCATGTGCCTGGCCGCTCTCCACTCCTCCCCAACACTACTGAGCATGTGTGCACAGTCTAACACGGCTTAGCCGCGCATAACGCACAGCATGCAGCACTCTCAACGGATGTGCTGCGTTACAATGTAACGCAACGTGGGCACTGTGAACAGCCCATTGATTTTTCATTACTGTGCGGTGGGGCTGCGTTACAGGCAGCACTAAAGTGCGCCTGTAACGTCTCACTGTGAAAGAAGCCTAAGAGCAACCAGAGGCAGTATAACAAAACATGTACATCTAAAGGGATGTCAGGATGCCTCTTACTATTGTAATGTTGTCTCTGCACGGAGAACAGATGTAACGACACAGACAATTCACACTCTTCTGCTGTTACTGACAACTGGGCTTCGGTAAATTACCGAACTTCTACTACACCTGTGAAAATATTGTTGAATTAGCACACAAAAGTCTTAAATACCGAATCCGGTATTTTCACGACTTTTTCTTTATCAAACAGCCTTGATGAATTGGTGCCTAAGTGTAGCCATATCTCTCCTCCCAGCCTTCTGTCCAACGAAGAACTGACCTGCTGCACACTGCAGCTCCTATTGGACAGGAGAACAGTGGGGGGTGGGGAAGGGTGAGGACTAGAAATCACTGTCCTCCCCCGCATAGTTAATGTCCATAGAATTGTGTAGCTTTCACTGGCTTCCTCAGTCCCTCCCGTTCCCGGTTGGTGAAGTGGTTATGAATTCTGTATACTGTAAGCGGACATGAATGGGCGGATTCTGGGAACTTATTGAACCCTGTCTGCCCAGTAACAGGAATTACTCATGCTGTCTTCTTTCCTCCATACACAGGGAGTTCCTATTACTGGGCATGTGCAGCTCAGGAAGCCATGCCTGCTCACAGGAAATGCATGTTCACAGTTTCTTCCTGTGCAAAGGATATGAATGTCCTCCAGAATAAGAGAGGAAGTAAAAGTGCTAAGAGCTTCCATACTCATATACAAACACTCCCAACTATTCAATTTAAAAAAATAATTCCTACACTTTATTGACTTATCTAAACCTCCTGTGGCACACAGGAGGTTTAGATAAGTCAATAAAATGTAGGAAATTTTTCAGTGCCTTCAGAAGGCTTCCTCTGCACTTCCTGTGTGCCTCCTTCAGTGTCTCCTCTGCACCTCCTGTGTTCCCCCTTCAGGGCTTCCTCTGCACCTCCTGTGTTCCCCCTTCAGTGCTTCCTCTGCACTTCCTGTGTGCCTCCTTCAGTGCTTCCTCTGCACCTTCTGTGTGCCCCCTTCAGTGTCTCCTCTGCACCTCCTGTGTGCTCCCTTCAGGGCATCCTTTGCACTTCCTGTGTGCCCCCTTCAGTGCTTCCTCTGCACTTCCTGTGTGCCCCCTTCAGTGCTTCCTCTGCACCTGTTGTGTGCCCACTTCAGTGCTTCCTCTACACCTCCTGTGTGCCCCCTTCAGTGTCTCCTCTGCACCTCCTGTGTGCCCCCTTCAGTGCCTCCTCTGCACCTCCTGTGTGCCCCCTTTGGTGCTTCCTCTGCACTTACTGTGTGCCCCCTTCACTGCCTCCTCTGCACCTCCTGTGTGCCCCCTTTGGTGCTACCTCTGCACTTCCTGTGTGCCTCCTTCAGTGCTTCCTCTACACTTCCTGTGTGCTCTCTTCAGTGCTTTCTCTTCACTTCCTGTGAACCCCTTTAGTGTTTCCTTTGCACCTCCTGTGTGCCCCCTTTAGTGCTTCCTCTGCACTTCCTGTGTGCCCCCTTCAGTGCTTCCTCTGCACCTCCTGTGTGCCCGCTTGCGACTCTGCAGGGAGAAAGGGGGGATAGAGAGAGGAGGAGGCCAGGAATTGTAGGAATGCGGACCGTGCCCCTCAGAATGCGGCCTGGGTCAAGCAAAGTTTGCCCCGACCTGAACTAACCACACAATTTTTTTTTGGCCCTGCGCTGTTATGGGGGGGGGGGGGGGGGGGTGAGAGCATCTGGAAAAAAATTATTGCTATTATCTTCAGAGTGAAAACAGCACAAATCCTATTTTTTGCAGCACAAATAGCCATAAATGCTTCACTAACCAAACAGGATGAATTTTTTTTTATACAGTGCCTTGTTAATAATGTGCAGTTAATAATGTGTGTGGGGGAGCGTTTATAAGCAGAGCAGCCTGGTAATGCTGGTACACGTATCACCACGCCCATGGGGAAGCGTGCCGAGAGGTTGTGTCACATACCAGAGGGAATGGACCCATCTTCTTATCTTCACGTACAAGTGCTTCCTGTTACTGGGCATGCATGGTTAGTGGGACCCATAAGGCCGGCCCCCCTACAATCAGCACACAGTGGCTTGCAAAAGTATTCGGCCCCCTTGAAGTTTTCCACATTTTGTCACATTACTGCCACAAACATGAATCAATTTTATTGGAATTCCACTTGAAAGACCAATACAAAGTGGTGTACATGTGAGAAGTGTAACAAAAATCATACATAATTGCAAACATTTTTTACAAATCAATAACTGCAAAGTGGGGCGTGCGTAATTATTCAGCCCCCTTTGGTCTGAGTGCAGTCAGTTGCCCATAGACATTGCCTGATGAGTGCTAATGACTAAACAGAGTGCACCTGTGTGTAATCTAATGTCAGTACAAATACAGCTGCTCTGTGACGGCCTCAGAGGTTGTCAAAGAGAATATTGGGAGCAACAACACCATGAAGTCCAAAGAACACACAAGACAGGTCAGGGATAAAGCTATTCAAAAACTTAAAGCAGGCTTAGCCTACAAAAATATTTCCAAAGCCTTGAACATCCCAGAGAGCACTGTTCAAGCGATCATTCAGAAATGGAAGGAATATGGCACAACTGTAAACCTACCAAGACAAGGCCATCCACCTAAACTCACAGGCCGAACAAGGAGAGCGCTGATCAGAAATGCAGTCAAGAGGCCCATGGTGACTCTGGACGAGCTGCAGAGATCTACAGCTCAGGTGGGGGAATCTGTTCATAGGACAACTATTAGTCATGCACTGTACAAAGTTGGCCTTTATGGAAGAGTGACAAGAAGAAAGGCATTGTTAACAGAAAAGCATAAGAAGTCCCGTTTGCAGTTTGCCACAAGCCATGTGGGGGACACAGCAAACATGTGGAAGAAAGTGCTCTAGTCAGATGAGACCAAAATGAAACTTTTTGGCCAAAATACAAAACGCTATGTGTGGCAGAAAACTAACACTGCACATCACTCAGAACACACCATCCCCACTGTCAAACATGGTGGTGGCAGCATCATGCTTTGGGGTGCTTCTCTTCAGCAGGGACAGGGAAGCTGGTCAGAGTTGATGGGAAGATGGATGGAGCCAAATACAGGGCAACCTTGGAAGAAAACCTCTTGGAGTCTGCAAAACACTTGAGACTGGGGCGGAGGTTCACCTTCCAGCAGGACAACCCTCCTAAACATAAAGCCAGGGCAACAAGGGAATGGTTTAAAACAAAACATATCAATGTGTTAGAATGGCCCAGTCAAAGTCCAGATCTAAATCCAATCGAAAATATGTGGCAAGATCTGAAAACTGTTGTTCACAAATGCAGTCTGACTGAGCTGGAGCTGTTTAGCAAAGAAGCATGGGCAAGGATTTCAGTATCTAGATGTGCAAAGCTGGTAGAGACATACCCTAAAAGACTGGCAGCTGTAATTGCAGCAAAAGGTGGTTCTACAAAGTATTGACTCAGGGGGCTGAATAATTACGCACACCCCACTTTGCAGTTATTTATTTGTAAAAAATGTTTGGAATCATGTATGATTTTCATTCCACCTCTCACGTGTACACTACTTTGCATTGGTCTGTCACATGCAATTCCAATAAAATTGATTTATGTTTGTGGCAGTAATGTGACAAAATGTGGAAAACTTCAAGGGGGCCGAATACTTTTGCAAGCCACTGTATGTGCTGATTGTAGGGGGCCTGCCTTATGGGTCCCACGAACCATGCATGCCCAGTAACAGGAAGCACTTGTACGTGAAGATAAGAAGATGGGTCCATTCCCTCTGGTATGTGACACAACCTCTCGGCACGCTTCCCCATGGGCGTGGTGATACGTGTGGCAGCATTACCAGGCTGCTCTGCTTATAAACGCTCCCCCACACACATTATTAACTGCAGCATTTTTGACTGATGGGCCCACCTGATAACTTTTATGAATATTGATCTCTTGTTTCTTAGGCCCTCCCATCCACTTTACTTTTGTGGTTTGGCACGTAACAGTCTGAGTAGACAGGCCCGTGTGTTCCCATGATGAATGAATGTTAATTAATATTGTTTTATTGGCAGCCCAAAGGAGTGCCATCGGCTGTGGTGTCTTTTACATTTGCAATACTGTGTTTTTCAGAATATTGTCCCCCGTGTGGTGACATGCGGGGGGGGGGGGGGGGGTCAGGAGGAGACACAGGGGAGCGGAGGAGACACGTGGGGGTGGGGCAGGGGGGACACAGGGGAGCAGAGAAGGCATGTGGGGGTGGGGGCAGGGGGGACACAGGGGAGCAGAGGAGACATGGGGGGCCAGGAGGGAACACAGGGGGACAGGAAGGGACACAGGGGGACATAAGAGGGCAAAAGAGGTCACAGTGGGACACACAGGAGGACACGGGGAAAGAAGGGGACATACAGGGGAAGCAAAGGATGACACAGGGGGACAGAAGGGGACACATGGTGGATGGACAGAAGGGGGAACAGGAGGACAAATGGAACACAGGAGGACAATTATTGGGGAAGCACAATATATTCCCTGTTTTTTCCTTTTCTTCCCCTCTAAACCTAGGTGTGTCTTATATTCCGGAGCGTATGTGTTGGTTTTGTATTATGTGTCGTGCACAAATGGTTAATGATGGAGTGGGCGGGGAATGGATGGAATGGGCGGGGAATGGATTGGAATGGGCGGGGAATGGATTGGAATGGGCGGGGAATGCGATTATGTGGCCTGGGTGTGGTTGCACACTTCAGAGCCTTTATATGCATTATGTGTGATCAGTTGCTGTTGTACACCTGGGAGGGGCCGTAACATGTAGTGCATCTGTTCCACCATACAAAGCATCTTTGCAGCCAGTGGTGTGCTGCCTCTTTCTTGCTTTTGTTATTGTGGGGAACAGTTTCAAAAGCCTTTGCAAAGTCCAGGTATACCACATCTACTTCTTTCCCCAGATCTAAATCTGCATTTACCAAGTAACCCCAACAAAGATCTGTGTACAGAAATGTACAGTGACCATTATCAGCTTGTTACAGTCTGATAGAACTCATTTAATTTGTGATTATAGCTACATGTGACACAATAATCACTCTCAGAGTTGGAAAGTCCTGGCCTGATCAGCATTGTATTACTGCTGTGAGATGTAGTGGGATGCTTCTCACTCATCCACCACCTCACCTCTCCACACACCAGTACAGGGCACTCCAAAGCCAGCAGGTTGTCTGTACTGTTATTGTTACTGCCACCAAATACAATCATAAATGATAGTTTTACATGGCAAAGGTCTAACATGAGTATGTAGCATATCCCATAATATGGCCAGTCTGTGAGCAGTGACAGTCATAACAGCAATAAGATACACATTTATTCTATATGTAATGCAGACTACTCACCTGCTCTGCCCTCTGTAACATTGTCTTCCTCTTTACTTGTCCTCATCATGTCAGCCTCCTCCATAGTCTGTTGATCACTCCTCACATAAGTCTCTTCTTCTTCCTCTTTGATAGTCATCATCATATCCATTTCCTCTGTACACTGCTGATCACACCTCACATATGTCTCTTCTTCTTCCACTTTAATTGTTCTCTTCATGTCACCCTCCTCCACAGACTGCTGATCACACCTCACATATGTCTCTTCTTCTTCCTCTTTAATAGTCGTCTTCCTATCGCTCTCCTCTGTACACTGCTGATCACACCTCAGCTAACTTTCCTCTTCCTCATCTTTAATTGTCCTCATCATGTCACCCTCCTCCGTAGACTGCTGATCACCCCTCACAAATGTGTCTTCTTCTTCCTCTTTAATTGTCCCTATCATGCCACCCTCCTCCATAGACTGCTGATCACCCCTCACAAATGTGTCTTCTTCTTCCTCTTTAATTGTCCTCATCATGTCACCCTCCTCCATAGACTGCTGATCACTCCTCACATATGTCTCTTCTTCCTCTTTAACCACAGCATGTCCATGTACCCCATCCTAAGTGCACAAAGTGAGAGATCATTTTCAATGTGAAAACAGATAACAGCATAAACAGAAGAAAGAAATGTGTCATGGTTTAGAGTCTCTGGGGACTCTCAGCCCCACCTACCTTATAATGGTGGGGGATGGTGAGATCTTCCTGTGTACAATCCTGGGAATAAAGAGGACCTGTACATCTCTGGGGTGGGTTTCTCTTACTGGATCCATCTGCAGAAAAGCACACACTGACTAAATACAATGTCTCTATGTGTTTATCAGAAGACTGGGGGAGAAGGGGGGGTTCTAGCCGGACTCTCTGTACTGCTTCATCCCTCACTAGTAATTAACATCTCCCCTTACCTGGTGATGTGAGGGGCAGCTGATTCTCCATTATGGTGTTCTTATAGAGGTTCTTCTGTCCTTTTAAATACTGCCCCTCCTCCATGGAGAGACTGATGGTGATATCTTGACACCTTTTAGGAACCTGAAACATACAACGATACAATTACCAACCAGACACATCTCTTGTTGTTATTGGATAATGTACCAACATTCCCAGCACCACTCACCTCTCTTGTCAGCAGCTCCATCATCTTCCTGGTGATTTCCAGAATCTTCTGCTTGTTGTGTCCCTCAGATATCAGGGAGTGAGGTGGGGGCATTGTGATGGTCACATGATTACCAGACTTCACTGGAGGAAAACTCTGTGTAGAAAGTCCAACAATAATGTCACACCGCTCTCACAGAATTCTTCTCACCCCAACAGTCAGCGGTTTCCTTATTAGAGATAAAAGTGGCATCATGTGACCTCCTAGAATGCTCCTCAGCTCTCCAGTCATGTGTGTGTTTTATTATTAGAGATAAGAGTGATTTCATGTAACCTCCCACAATCCTCCTCAGCTCTCCAGTCATGTGTGTGTTTTATTATTAGAGATAAAAGTGGCATCATGTGACCTCCTAGAATGCTCCTCACCTCTCCAGTAATGTGTGTGTTTTATTATTAGAGATAAGAGTGATTTCATGTAACCTCCCACAATCCTCCTCACCTCTCCAGTCATGTGTGTGCTTTATTATTAGAGATAAGAGTACCTCACCTGTCCCATCAGCAGATAGATGATCTCTAGTGCGAGGTTGAATATCTTCTCAGTCATGTGACTCTGGTTCTCCTTCATCCTCAGTGATGTGGTTATGTGATCTGTTCAAGATTCCCCAACCTTTTGATAGATATTAAGGGGGGGGGGGGATATAATCCAGGTTGTACAGTTGTCAGTGGTGAAACTGTCGGTACAGGATCCCACCAGCACTCCCCCATTGGGGTAACATGTGGGTGGTAGGGCCATGCAGTATATCACAGGAAAGCATAATAAGTTGGTTTATAGCTACCTGTGCACTATACTCACAGCTTGCTGAAGTCCTGTCCTCCCTCTGCCTCCTCTCCAGCTGGCCTTCTCTCCTCACATCTACCTCCCACTGTTACCATTCCTGTGATGTTACAGCAGTGCTGGTAGTGGTAGATGAATGAGAATATGAGGAGAGAAGAGGCAGAGACTGAGGCTAATGGGAGCAGAGGAATGGAGCACACTGTGACAGGTAGCCATAAACCAATGTAAATCCTTCCTTTTACTACTCTGCATGGAGGTGGGGGAAGAGAGCAATACTGGAGTGTGGACATGGCTATACTGGAGGAAAAATGGCAAAACTGCAGTGGGGGGACATTACATACTGAAGGATAATGGCAATGCTGGAGGACACAGAGAGGATATGGCTATACTGGAGGAGAAATGGCATTACTGGGGTGGGGGGACATTACATATTGGAGGATAATAGCAATGCTGGGGGGATACAGGGTGGACACGGTTATACTGGGGAATAAATGGCATTACTAGAGTGGGGGTCTTGCATACAGGAGGATGATGGCAAAGCTGGGGACACAGGGTGGACATGGCTATACTGGAGGAAAAATGGCTTGAGTGGGGTGGGGAAAGCAATAAAAAAGTTGGTTTATATCAGCATCCTGTATTCCAAAAATTGCTAAATTGGTGTCAAGTACTGTCCCTGAGACCAGATTTTTCTTGACTCTGTAATGAGACTGAATTATTACTAGTAAGGTGAGATGTAAAAAAAATGACAAACAAGTCACAGCTGTAATGTAAAAGTCTCCTGTATGGCAATTACTTCAAGATGGATGATCAGGATAGTGACAGGTGTGCTATAATAATTCCAATATTTGTTTAGGGCTTTTCTCCTGTTGGAGCTTGCGAGGCAGCCACTAGAGCACACTCAGCAAGCAGTATCAGTGTTAGGGAGTCTTGCCCAAGACCTCCTTACTGAAAAGATGCAGTCTTATTGAATAGAAAGAGTTTAGAACTTAAAGGGGTTCTCTGTGTCTTTTAAAAAGCAAAAACTGACACTTACCTGGAGCTTCTATCGGCCCCCTGCAGCTGTAATGTCCCGCGCTTAGGGTTGCCACCCAGCCGGTATCTGGCCGGCTCAGCCGGAAATTCCAGTATAAAGCCGGCGCTAAAAAAAATTTTTTACTGGCATGTCATTTGCCGGTAAAAGTCTGACACCCTGATGAAGCGTCGCAAGTGACGCGAAACGTCGGTGGGCGGAGCCACGCAGCCTGCTCCTCGGCTGTGCTTCCGTGTTGGTGAGCGCATGGAGTGGCGTCCCGTCTCGCTCGTATGCCGGGTCGGTTGAAGCAGCAAACTAGACTGCCAGGACAAGGCATCTTAACCACTGGGGAGTTCAGGCCGAGACGCGGCTTTCCTTCCATCCAGTGACTCCACAGTGGTACACAGATTGGATACACGACTATCAGGAGAGCAGGACGGACGCTAGTGATATCATGTGGTGAGACCCATCCTTTTATTCCTTGCTGACAAACATATGAACTGTATCATCTCTGGGGGAATGAACCTCTGCCAGCTCCCAAGTCTACTTATTAATTGATCGTGGTGGACTACAACAGGAATTTGCAGCTTTGTCTCTAGGAGGAAGGGGGGCCCCCACTATATTTCATCCATAGTGCATGGCACCAGTACGGAAGCGCGGCATGCTTGAGATGTGTGAATGGGTAATCCCTCTATGCATTGTCAAGCTGGTATATCTATCATAGCGGCAGATTGAAGGCTAAACGGTAGCTTTGCATACACAATTTTATTCTTGAATCATGTGTGTTTCGTTCCTTTGTGATTATCTGAGTATTTACATGTCCTTGATTTATTAACAATAAATTTTGATACTTTGTATATTAAGGTGGCCTGAGTATCCATATGTGTTTAGATTTTTTAGTATTAAAAGTCTAAGCTTATCTGACTCCTTTCCCCTCTCTTCTAAGATAGGCATAAATTCCAGCCAATCGTGAGCAAGTGTTGCAGCGCCCCCTGGCTGTGTTGTTCACTACTCGTACAGGCTGGTGTAGTAGGAGGAGAAGTCAGCAGCTGACAGTCCTTGCTGCCTGTGTGAGCAGCATGTAAGTGTGCCCGGCCTCTGCAGGCTCCACAGCTAGGGGAGGAAAAGGCAGAGACACGATCAGCAGCAGTACAATGTACTGTGTGAGGAACAGCTGGGATGTGAAGGAGAGGACAGGGAGGAATATCAGTCAGAGGTGAGCAGACAAGCCTCAGAGGAGAGCAGGGATAGGATCAGCAGCAGTACAATGTGCTGCTGTGTGAGGAACAGCTGGGCTGTGTAGGAGAATACAGGGAGGTATGTCAGTCAGAGAAGAGGTGAGCAGAGGAGCCTCAGACTAGAGCAGGGAAAGACAAGATGAATCATGCCAGTGCTGCCGTTATACAGGTCAGGGAAACAGAGCTATTCTTATAGTGCACCAATGACATCATTTTGTGTTCTATATTAGCAGGAATATGTCATTGTTGCATTATAGGAATAGCTCTCTAGTTCCCTGAGCTGTGGAGAGAGATTGGGGCTGTTTGAGGGAGCAAAGCAACCCTGCCCCCCTAGGTGCATGTCAAAGATATTTAAAGTAATTCAAAGTAGGTTCCTGACCTGCAGAGAGGGAAGCCTCAGCATCCTATTGAGGCTCCTCAAGGTGGTCTGAAGTTCCCCATTGCTGAGTGCAGCCAACACCCCCCCCCCCCCCACATACACACATCGGGGCTGCGCAGCGCGTCTTCCTGGATCGTGGCAGCACAAGCCTGTCCGAAATTGCGCAGTAACATGGAGCCCGAGACTCCGGCTTACTGCGCATGTGCGAGCTGCCTCGCGTGGCCATGGTCCAGGGAGATGTACTGCGGGGCCCCGATAGGATTAGTGACAATGCGTTGTTGGTAATCTTCCAGGAGGGCTGCGCTCAGCGACAGGGGACATCAGAGCAGCGAGGGAAACCTTAATAGGATCCTGAGGCTTCCACCTCTTTAGGTAACTATCTAAAGTTGAACCTGAGTTGTGAGGTGAACTAAGCTTTTTGTTTCTTACCTGGAGCTACTTCCAGCCTGTGTCCTTTGCTGCAGCTCCGGTCTTCTCCAGCACGCCCCTCACAATTCCTCTAAGCTTTAATGGTAACATACTGTGTCTGCGGCAGGCTTGCTCTCACTAGTAACCATGATTCAAATGAGGATTAATTGCTGCAGGTGCGCAGCGGAAATATAAGGTGTTAATTACCTATAATTCCGCCATCCGCCCTGCGTTCCAAACAGGCTGCATGCGACCTATAAGATGCGTTGCAAGCCTCACTATGGGCACTTCCTCCTTACGGCTTGAAGGAGGAAGTGCCTGTAGTGAGGCTTGCAACGCATCCAATAGGACGCGTGCAGCCTGCTTGAAGCGCAGGGCATTATTAGTAATTAACACCTTATATCCCTGCCGCACACCTGCAGCAATTAATCCTCATTTGAATCACGAGTAACCACGAGTGGTTACTTGTGAGAGCAAGCCTGGTCTATGGTAGAGGTGAGATTAGGTTGTGAGCTCCTCTAAGGACAGCCATGACATGACTATGTGCTCTGTACAGTGCTGCAGGAGATGTCAGTGCTGTATAAATATATCATAATAATAACATGGTAGGACATTAGACTATGACTATGGTAGGATTAGATTGTGAGCTCCTGTGAGGACAGTGACATGACTATGTACTCTCTAAAGTGCTGCATAAAATGTCAGTGCTATATAAATACATAATAATAATATGGTAGGACATTAGACTATGACTATGGAAGGATTAGATTGTGAGTTCCTCTGAGGACGGTCAGTGACATGACTATGTACTCTGTGAAGTGTTGAAGAAGATGGTAGTGCTATATAAATAATAATAATAATGGCAGTATTTGTATAGCGCCTTTCTCCTGTCGGACTCAAAGCGCTTGCGAGGCAGCCACTAGAGCACACTCAGTAGGCAGTAGCAGAGTTAGGGAGTCTTGCCCAATGAACTCCTTACTGAATTACTGGCTTACTGAACAGGCAGAGCCGAGATTCGAACCCAGGTCTCCCATGTCAGAGGCAGAGCCCTTAACCAGTACACCATCCAGCCACTGTATGTACAGAACACAAATATGGTAGGACATTTGACTATGGTAGGGATTAAATTGTGAGCTCCTCTGAGGGCAGTCAATGACATGACTATGTACTCTGTAAAGTGCAGCGGAAGATGGCAATGCTATACAAATACATAATAATAATAATATGGTAGGACATTAAACTATAACTATGGTAGGATTAGATTGTCAGTTCCTCTGAAGACAGTCAGTGACATGACTATGTAAAGTGCTGCACAAGATGTTGGCGCTATATAAATATGCAACAATAATGGCTGGCTGTATGATAGATAGGACCTTTTAATTTCTCTTCACAGGTTGGGAGTCCCATCTATGGGATACCATGGATAGGTTTTCTATATTTTAATGTTATGCCTATAATCAACCATAATCTGTTGTAATCATGCCCTCTTCTTCCTGTTCTTGTTCAATTTTGGCAGTCATCTTAAGCGGCGTAACAGACCACACCCACTTTTAGGCCCCACCCTAAGCCGGTATTTTTTTACCCAAAAGGTGGCAACCCTACTTGTGCTGTCCTCCTCCGATCACTCGTTCCCCGCCACCGTGATCGGTGGAGGACAGCGTGGGACATTACAGCTGCAGGGGGCCGATAGAAGCATGAGGTAAGAGTCAGTTTTTGCTTCTTAAAAGACACCGAAGAACCCCTTTAACCCAAGTTTCCTATGTCAGAGGAGGAGCCCTTAACCATTACTATGACCTCCTCTGCAACAAAGTATATCCACCCTGACCTCTGATCTACTCAATATATAATAAGAATTACCTGTTTCAACAACAATATCTCCTCGCCACTTACTCCAACGTATCTTCCTGCCGTTACAGCCCTTACTACTGCCTCTGTTAGACCACTTCCTGCCTGTGTCACATGATCACTTTTTGTCTTTGGTTTATTTTCGTCTTGTTTGTGCTTTTCACTTAGGAGAGGTAAGATTGCCATCTTGTGGTGAATAGGCTAACTGCAACCTCTGTTTGTAGACTCACCTGCACTTAGCCATATAAAAGGTAGCCATACACTTAGGCTTCAGAGGAGCCGAAATGAAATAAAATATTTAGAAATAGTTTAAAAAGTGAAAGTAGATATGAGCTTACCTTCTCTCAGGGAAAACACTGTAGAATGAAATAAATAATTATAGCAAGCCCAGTGTCTCAGTGAGACTTGTTTTTCTTTTGTTGTTATTATTTTTTTGGTACATTGAAGCAATAATTAGACAGAATCAGGATAAGTGGCAGCAGGCTGTTGCTGTGGTAGCCCCCTGCCCTCCTTTATTTTTCAGTCAGGCTGAAAATACAGCTTCCTAGAAGTATTGTGAAGCTATATGTGTCCATCAGATTACAGTATTAGTTAGTTGCGTGTGCCTCCCAGTTAGCAATATTAGGTAGCTGTGTGTGTGTCCCAGATAGTAGCATAAGGCACTGTAGGCGTGTGTGCCCTCCAGCTAGCAGTGTTAGGTAGCTGTGTGTGTCACCCAGATAGCAGTACTAGGTAGCGGTGTGGGCCACCAGATAGCAGTATTAGGTAGCAGAAATTACATAGTGGGAGAGTCCTGTTTGTCCCCCCCCCCCCCCCTTTCATTGGTCCCTCCAGACCGCTGCTGAAGAAAGCATCCTCAGATCCAGATGCTTTGAGCAGCTACAGACCTGTCTCCAACCTCCCCTTTCTGAGGAAAGTTATTGAAAAGGCTGCTCCTCACTTGAATCTATGCTGCTCCTCCACAGGATTTATACTGTGCCTCCCCAGGATCTATGTTCCTCTCTACATTCTATGCTGCTCCTCCCCAGATTCCACCTCACACCCTCCCCCATCCAGATCTATGCTGCTCCTCTTCTCCAGGATTCATGCTGCTTCTCCCCAGATGCTATGCTGCTACTCCCCAGGATTTATGTCGCTCGCCCCCATATTCTGTGCCAGTGATGGCTAATCTTGGCACTCCAGATGTGTTGGAACTGCAAGTCCCATGAGGCATTGCAATACTCTGACAGCTCTAAGCATAACTCTGGGAAACAGAGGCATGATGGGATTTGTAGTTTGGTGACAACTGGAGTGCCAAGGTTAGCCATTACTGTTCTATGCGTCTTCTCTCCAGATGCTATGCAGGTCCTCCTCAGGATCTATGCTGCTCCTCTCCCCCAGGATCTATGCCGCTCCTCCGCAGGATCTATGCTGCTTCTCCCCAGATGCTATGCTGCTCCTCCCAAGATTCTAGCCCCGCCATCTATGCTCCTCCTCCCCATGACCTATGCGGCTTCACCCCAGGTTCTATGCTGCTCCTCCCCAGGATCTATGCTGCTTCTCTCCACATCTACAGTATGCTGCTCCTCCCCAGGATCTGTGCTGCTTCTCTCCACATCTATGCTGCTCCTCCCCAGCCTGAAGCGACAAGAGACAAGTCTTGTTGGTTTTATATATAAATGCTTTTAATATTTTTTACACAACAAAAATAAAAGCTTTCAACTTACATCACATGTGCCTATAATCATCCAAATATCATTTTATATACAAAGAGTTTTGGGATTCCTCGCCGTCTTAAAGCCATCAACTACTGTTTTTCTACTTAATGTTATTCATTTTAATTTATTATGATATTAAGCAGTAAAAGTAACATTAATCAGGAACATGTGAAGTATAACAAATAAACATTTGTTCTCAAGGAGCACCTCCTGTTGGTGTGACTGGTGAGTTGTGTAAGTAAAAGTCTTCTCACTTTACTGCTGTAGCATACAGACCTCTAACCTTGCAAGTGCTAAGTCTCCTGACTCTGTGTATGAGTGACAATTCACTCTGGGGGGCGGAAACACAGAAACTGTGAAAAGAAAACCAAGAGCAGTCACATGACAAGGTGGGTGGGGCCATCTGAGAGCTTTCAACAGCCACTAAATGTCAGCAGGAACAGAGCCAGGAATGATGTCACAGAGATGTCACCACTGGAGTTCCCAGGAGATAAAAGAAGCCAGCAAATCCCTCCTCCTACCAGACTCCGCCTATAGCTTATGGGCGGAGCAATCTCTTAAAGACTCCTTCCCATCATCTGGTTTTCTAGTGACAGAAGAGGTCAGCCTGTGAAATATCACTCCAGAAATACAGATATAAATTCTGGGCTCACAGACCTCACTTCCTGTGCAGGAAAGGCAGCTTGGATTACACATTATTATTTTTTTATGTCCACAGAGCCAAAATCACAACAGACCCAGAACGGTCACCATCCCCAATCATTGTTCCCCTTCCCCCATCACCAGCCGTCAACATCAGCTGCTTCTAATTTCAGTGCAGATGAGTTCTTGTCTGCGTGTCTTCACGTGCTTCAGAAGGATTCTCCCATGTGTCTCCTCAAGTGCTGATAAAGGTTTCCACTCTCAAGAAATCATTTCCCACATGCTGAACATGCATGAGGCTTCTCACCTGTGTGAGTTTTCATGTGTCTCAGAAGATTTCTATTCTCAGAAAAACTTTTCCCACATTCAGAACAAGAAAAGGGACGCTCCCCAGTGTGGATTTTAATGTGCCTATGAAGGCTACTCTTATCAGACAAACATTTCCCACACTCCGAGCATGAATAAGGCCTCTCACCAGTATGACTTCTAAGGTGTCTTAGAAGATTACACTTCTCAGAAAACCCTTTCCCACACTCTGAACATAAAAAAGAATGTGTGCCTGTGTGACAAGCCTGATGCCTAATAAGGTTACTCTTCCGAGTGAAGTTTTTCCCACATTCTGAACATGAAAAGGGTTGAACGCCTGTGTGACATGCCTGATGCCTAACAAGGTTAGCCTTGTGAGCAAAACATTTCCCGCACTCTGAACATGAAAAGGGACGCTCGCCTGTGTGTCTTCTCATGTGCTTAAGAAGATGTCCGCGGCGACTAAAGCATTTCCCACACTCTGAACATGAAGACTTGTCTGTTTGGCATTTCTTGTGAGTAAGAAGGTGTTCTTTATGAGCATGGGCTTTTCTACAGCTCTGGTGGGGACAAAGATCTGTTTTAGAAAGAAAGTCTTTCCCACACTCCAAACATGAATAAGGCCTCTCACTTGTATGTTTTCTGAAGTGTCTAACAAGGTTACTCTTTGCTGAAAAACTCTTCCCACATTCTGAACATAAAAAAGGTTGCACCCCTGTGTGACATACCTGATGTTTAATAAGGTGACTCTTCAGAATGAAGTCTTTCCCACACTCTGCGCATGAATATGGCCTCTCACCTGTGTGACCTCTGAAATGTCTAACAAGGTCAGCCTTTGCTGAATATCGCTTTCCACAGTCTGAACATGAAAAGGGTTGCTCGCCTCTATGTCTTTTCATGTGCTTAACAAGAGCTCCACTCTCAGCAAAACTTTTCCCACATTCTGAGCACAAATAAGGCTTTTCCCCTGTGTGACGTCTGAAGTGTACAACAAGGTCACCCTTTGCTGAAAACTTCTTCCCACACTCTGAACATGAAAAAGGGTGCTCACCTGTGTGACGTGCCTGATGCTTCATAAGGTGACTCTTCTGAAAGAAGTCTTTCCCACATTCTGAACATGAATAAGGCCTCTCGCCTGTGTGACTTCTAATGTGTCTAAGAAGATTTTGCTTTGTTGAATATATCTTCCCACACTCTGAACATGAATAAGGATGCCCCTCTATGTGTGTTTTAAGATGTAGGGTAAGAGCAGATTTCCTACTGAAACGTTCACCACATTCAGAACACGATAATCGTTTACCAACTCCACACCTGTCTTCACTTATGTTATTGGCAGAGTCCTCAGCAATAGATTGAGCTTTTATAGAATGTGATTGGTCAGAAGATTCCTCAGGATCAGAGGGTGATCCATCTGCACTGTGATCTCTATGATGTGTATTTCCGGTGATTGGAGAACATTGTGTGATGCCATCATCTTCTGTAGCACCATCTGGAGGTGGAATAGGATGGACCTCCGAGGGGTTCCTCACATCATCTCTGTCTGTTGGGGGAACAAATATAAAACAATGTTTACAGTTCCTGCTTTGTAGTTGGGAATCCTGTATGCTGCTCTAGTAGGCAGAAGTGTCACAGAGCTCCAGCATAGATTTGGTGGCAGAAGAAAATAAAGACATGAAATGAAAACATATGAAGTGACGTAACATGATGAGATACACGAGTATGCAAAGTCCCAATAATACTTACAACAAGGCTGTGTTCCATTTTTCCCACTGTCAAGGGCCTCTTTCCACTTCCCGAATGTGGCCCGTATTGGCAGGGTTTCCCCACAGGCGACTCGGGCAAAACCTGAATCTATTTTCCATAGATTGCCATCTTAATCGCACTGTGGTGGGATTCTGAACACTTTCTAGGGGCACATCCTAGGGGTAGAGCGCGATTCTAGGGGTAGAAGCCCATCATCCCTTGTTGTGTGCTCTGGTGAAGACCCGTGACCACTTAGACTCCACGCCCTGGGAGAGCCTACGCCTACCACTTGTGACTGGGTCAACAGGGTCTGCTCCTGATCTCCAGACATAACACAAGGCTAGACAATCTGGATGCATTCTTGCATCACTACAAGTGCTGACCTGCAAGACTAGTGTAAATCGGTCCTAAGGGAAAAGACGTTTTGGCTCTACATGATAGTATTTCTGCAGTTAGAGAGTAGTAACCATCACTGAAAAATCTCTTTAGCAGAGAAATGCTTCTGAGTGCTGGGAACAGATTCAAAACTTGAATAGTTCAAGATTTGTCTGATAAGAGTAAGAGCTAAAAAGTATTAAAAATGGGCATCACTCACCAAAGATAGCACAAAACTTTAAACCTACAATTTTAAACGTAACATTAAAATAAAACTATGATATTCCATAAAGTTCTAATTAGGATTATTAGGACTAGTAGAACATTTGTTCATCTAAACAACTACTTTCACTTTAGCATTAAACCTGGTAGTGAGTACAATCAACAAACAAACTAACCATAGTATGCTGTGACACATCCTTGTATAATCATAATATTTGGTTATACTGAGGAATGGAGATGGGCCTTTCATATAGTATCTCCTCCTCATTTGTTGGCGCTATGATGTTATACTGAGGAATGGAGATGGGCCTTTCATATGGTGTACAGTATCTCCTCCTGATTTGTTGGCACTATGCTGTTATACTGATGAGTGGAGATGGGCCTTTCATATGGTGTACAGTATCTCCTCCTCATTTGTTGGTACTATAATGTTATACTGAGGAATGGAGATGGGCCTTTCATATGGTATACAGTATCTCCCCCTCATTTGTTGGTACTATGATGTTATACTGAGGAATGGAGATGGGCCTTTCATATGGTGTACAGTATCTCCTCCTCATGTGTTGGCACTATGATGTTATACTGAGGAATGGAGATGGGCCTTTCATATGGTGTACAGTATCTCCTCCTCATGTGTTGGTACTATGATGTTATACTGAGGAATGGAGATGGGCCTTTCATATGGTGTACAGTATCCCCTCCTCATTTGTTGGTACTATGATGTTATACTGAGGAATGGAGATGGGCCTTTCATATGGTGTACAGTATCTCCTCCTCATTTGTTGGTACTATGATGTTATACTGAGGAATGGAGATGGACCTTTCATATGTTGTACAGTATCTCCTCCTCATGTGTTGGCACTATGATGTTATACTGAGGAATGGAGATGGGCCTTTCATATGGTGTACAGTATCTCCTCCTCATGTGTTGGTACTATGATGTTATACTGAGGAATGGAGATGGGCCTTTCATATGGTGTACAGTATCCCCTCCTCATTTGTTGGTACTATGATGTTATACTGAGGAATGGAGATGGGCCTTTCATATGGTGTACAGTATCTCCTCCTCATTTGTTGGTACTATGATGTTATACTGAGGAATGGAGATGGACCTTTCATATGTTGTACAGTATCTCATCCTTATTTGTTGGTACTATGGTGTTATACTGATGAATGGAGATGGGCCTTTCATATGGTGTACAGTATCTCCTCCTCATTTGTTGGTACTATGATGTTATACTGAGGAATGAAGATGGGCCTTTCATATGGTGTACGGAATCTCCTCATTTGTTGGTACTATCATGTTATACTGAGGAATGGAGATGGACCTTTCATATGGTGTACAGTATCTCCTCCTTATTTGTTGGCACTATGCTGTTATACTGATGAGTGGAGATTGGCCTTTCATATGGTGTACAGCATCTCCTGCTCATTTGTTGGTGCTATGATGTTATACTGAGGAATGGAGATGGCCTTTCATATGGTGTACAGTATCTCCTCCTGATTTGTTGGCACTATGCTGTTATACTGATGAGTGGAGATTGGCCTTTCATATGGTGTACAGCATCTCCTTCTCATGTGTTGGTACTATGATGTTATACAGCGGAATGGAGATGGGCCTTTCATGTGGTGTACAGTATCTCCTCCTCATTTGTTGGTGCTATGATGTTATACTGAGGAATGGAGATGGGCCTTTCATATGGTGTACAGTATCTCCTCCTCATATGTTGGTACTATGATGTTATACTGAGGAATGGAGACGGGCCTTTCATATGGTGTACAGTATCTCCTCCTCATATGTTGGTACTATGATGTTATACTGAGGAATGGAGATGGCCTTTCATATGGTGTACAGTATCTCCTCCTGATTTGTTGGCACTATGCTGTTATACTGATGAGTGGAGATTGGCCTTTCATATGGTGTACAGCATCTCCTGCTCATTTGTTGGTGCTATGATGTTATACTGAGGATTGGAGATAAGCCTCTCATATGGTGTACAGTATCTCCCCCTTATATGTAGGCACTATGATGTTATACTGAGGAATGGAGATGGGCCTTTCATATGGTGTACAGTATCTCCTCCTCATTTGTTGGCACTATGATGTTATACTGAGGAATGGAGATGGACCTTTCATATGGTGTACAGTATCTCTCCCTCATTTGTTGGTACTATAATGTTATACTGAGGAATGGAGATGGGCCTTTCATATGGTGTACAGTATCTCCTCCCCATTTGTTGGCACTATGATGTTATACTGAGGAATGGAGATGGGCCTTTCATATGGTGTACAGTATCTCCTCCTCATTTGTTGGTGCTATGATGTTATACTGAGGAATGGAGATGGGCCTTTCATATGGTGTACAGTATCTCCTCCCCATTTGTTGGTGCTATGATGTTATACTGAGGAATAGGGATGGGCCTTTCATATGGTAAAAAGCATCTCCTCCTCATTTGTTGGTACTATAATGTTTTAAGTAAGTTGAGTCTACTTCAGTATCAGTTTACAATAGGTCAGTAAAGTTATTTCCTTACCTAAAACTGGCATTCCTAATTCACTGGTCACCATCATGTCCCCCTCCTCCACACACTGCCAGCCACCCGTCACTTCTGTCTCCTCTTCTATGTCTTCTTCCTTTTCTTGTTCAACTTTAGGTTTTATATCAATCAGTTCTTCAGCCTGAAACCACAAAGTAATGGAAGAAACCATATGTAACACATTAGAATTCATAAAAGAATTATGTGGAGTGACTGTTCAGTACATGTTCAGCACAGTAGACTCACAATTCCATCTACCTGATCATGGTGGGAGTTCATGTGATCATCCAGTGGACAATTCCGTAAATAAAGAGGACCTGTACTGCTCTCTGATAGGTTTGTGCTGATGGATGATTCAATCTTAAAGTCACTACAGAGATCTTTGTGTCCTCCTGAGAGCTCCGCCTCCTCCATCACACTGTCTGCTCCCTCCTTCTCCTCTTTCACCTCGTTTTTACCAGTAGTGCTTACATTGTTCTGCTTTCCATCCTGAATATAGAATAGAGATAATATCCATATTAAAGTTAAAAAAAATTAAATTCATTATTTGTTTTTTAATCATTATTCTACCTGATAATTTTGAGAGTTGGTGAGATCTTCTTGTGGAAAGCTCTGAGAATAAAGAGGACCTGTACATCTCTCTGGTGGGTTTCTGTTACTGGATCCATCTGCAGGAGACACACACTGGGTGAATACATTGTCTGTAGGTGTTTATCAGATGATGGGGGATCTAGGTGAACCCTCCATACTGCTCTCTCCTTTACAAGAATGTAAAGTCTCCTCTTACCCAGTGCTATGAGGGGTGGCTGAATCTCTATCATTGTGTCCTTATAGAACTCCTTCTTTACATCTAAATATTGCCACTCCTGCATGGAGAGAAAGACAGAGACATCCTGACACTTTAGAGGAAGCTGACACATACAGTGATAGTTACCATACAAGCACATCTCTTACTGTTACTGGATAACGTCCCATAATTCTCTACACTGCTCACCTCTCCTGTCAGCAGCTCCATCATCTTGTTGATGACTTCTACAATCTTCTTCACATTGTTTCTCTCAAATATCAGGGAGTGAGGGGACCACACTATGATAGGGGATGGTCCATGGAGATGGCTGCTGGGTGTCAGGAGTTCACCAGATGTTTCCTTCACTAGTTTATAATGCTGCACAAACATATACAATAACAGTCACTGTGTACATTCCCAGAATCCTCCTCACCTCTCCAGTGAGTTGTGTCTTATTAAAAGAGATAAGAGTGATGTCATATAACCTTTCCAGAATCCTCCTCACCTCTCCGGTCACTAGTAGGATGAGCTCCACGGTGAGGTCTAATATCCTCTCAGTCATGTGACTCCAGTCCTCCATCATCAGTGCTGTGGTCATGTGATTTATTGGAAAGGCCTTTCCCTGTAGAGTGATAATAAGGAATAGTTGGACAAATCATAGATCAGGAAGTCACACACTTTCTGCCCTGACTTGGAGATACAGAGGAGGAGTCCCTGGTCACTATTCTGTGACACGTATGTAGGAGCCACTTATGAAATTGTCATCTATCAAGTTTTATACCTATTTTCTGTACTTTTATCTCAGGCACTGTGCATAAGAAGATTGTTTTCATTGTAAGATGTACAGTTCTATATGAATTTATATCTTTATCTTACTACAAAATTAATAACCAACCTCTTCCATTGGGAGACTAGTGTTTCAATGTTCCTTACATATTGCTAGTTATGTTTTTTTAGGATGGGAATGATGTTCCAAGTGACACGGGGGAACAGGAGGTGACATAATGGTCCCAGAGCCAGGGACTCACTAATTGGTAACAAGGCATTATCTCTGTGCCCGGTCACTGCAGAGACATCATAGCCCCCAACCGTCCCGGATTGGTCGGGATTCTCCCAATTTGGGGGGGCCCTCCCGCTGTCCCGGGCCCCCCCTCTTGAATCCCGGCCGGCTGGGCAGATAATGGAGGCGGAAAAACTGATCAAGGCTCCAGCCGCGGTAATGAGGGATGCGGGAGCTTCACTGCTTCCTCCCTCCCTCCCTCTCTCTGAATACCCCCCTATGTATGTCTGTGTGCCCCCCTCCCCTTCCTGTAGGCAGAGTGAGCGTAGCGGAGCGGGCAGTCGGGTCCTCTTACCGCTGATGCACGCCGCGCATACTGTCTCTGGCATCCGACCTCCATGTGCCTTCTGTTTACTATGACGTCACAGGAAGCACATGGAGGTCCGATGCCAGAGAGACAGTACGCGCGGTGTGCATCAGCGGTAACAGGACCCGACTGCCCGCTCCACTGCACTCACTCTGCCTACAGGAAGGGGAGGGGGGCACACAGACATACATAGGGGGGTATTCAGAGAGAGGGAGGGAGGGAGGAAGCAGTGAAGCTCCCGCATCCCTCATTACCGCGGCTGGAGCCTCGATCAGTTTTTCCGCCTCCATTATCTGCCCAGGCAATCCCCCCAACCTAAAAGTGGCACCCTCCTCCCCACCCACAGGCACCCTTACCCTCCTCCCCACCCACGGGCAGGGTGTATGAGGGTATGCTTATAAAAAAAAATATAAGGGTATAAATATTTAATAAAAAAAAATCTTCAAAAAACGATGGTAGGCGTGTTGGGGGTGTGGTTAGGGGTGTGGCCAGTGTCCCAGTTTCTTATTTTAAAATGTTGGGAGGTATGGAGACATGGCTCTCACCACCTATCACCCTGTACTGGCTGCACATAGCAGAAGCAGTCTATAGCCAGTCACACTGACTAGAGGCATTCCAACAAGTCTTCTGTCCAGTATCACGTGACCGGCCAGCTCATGCATCTACAATGGAAACTGGAGGAAGGACACCTTCCCCTAGACTGCTGGATGCCTCCCTGTGCTGATATCTGAGAGCAGGACTGAGAGGAAAAGTGCAATGGCTAAAAGGGGCACTGACTGCAGGGAATAGAATAGCAGTGTATTATCAGTGTGTGACTGTGCTAGGGATATTAGAGTTGTAAGCTGAGTTGTGCAGAGACTGATGGAAAGGGATCAGTGATCTTTGTACAGCGCTGTGCAATATGTCAGAGCTATATAAATGTATAATAAGAATAATAGAGAGTGACTGTGATAAAGACTGTGATAAAGAGTGTAAGCTCCTGAGGTGCAGAGATGATTGGAAGGAATCAGCGATCTTTGTCTGTAGAATATGTCTGTAGAATATGTGATAGCTTTAGCTCTATAAATGTATAATAATAATAGTAGTGTGTGACTGTAGTGAGGACATTAGAGCATAGGCTCCTTCGGTGCAAAGATGATGTGAAGGGATCAGTGATCACTGTACAGCCCTGTGGAATATGTCAGAGCTATATAAATGTATAATAATAATAATAATGTGACTGTGGTGAGGATATTAGAATGTAAGCTCCTGTAGTGCAGAGATGATGGGAAGGGATCAGTGATCTCTGTACAGTGTATATGTAGCAGCAGCTGGTGATGGTGAGGAGACACAGGGGTGTTATGTGTTACAGGTATATAAATATTTCCTGTATTATGATATCTGCATATAAATCATATAAAATAAAGTTCTGTTTCATCATTACCTCCTCTGCTGCCAGCACCAGCAATGTCTCCACTCTACTTCCTCCAGCCTCCTCTATAACTTCCTGTCTGTGACTCCTCCCCTTCCTGGCCCTGCATTGCATTGTTGTATGTTTGTGTGTATGTGTGCACTTACATGCTATATTTGGCAAACACAGTAAAAAAGCAAACTGCAGATAGCCACTAGAATAATATCAGTAAAATTACCAATATTCTCCTAGTTAATTCCAAAAGTAAAATATCTGTAATATTTACCAATATTTTACTATGACCTAATCTAAGCTTACCCTAACCACAACCTTGCCTCTTGATGCTGATCACTAATCAATCCCTTGGTGATGTCTAACCTTAAAGGGAATATCAGAGCTAGAAAAAAATGACAGTGACTTACCTGGGGCTTCTTCCAGCACTTAACAGCCACTATGTCCCAGCTCTGGTCCCACCGGTCCAAGTCCACGTTGTCTGGAGTGTACTACGCAGGCGCAGTACACTCTGCACAACGTGGATTTAATTGACAGCGGCACTCGCGCAAGCGCAGTAGAGGACGACTTGGCTAGGTTGGCCTCTGCAGCATCGGGGACCAGGAGCCCGCGGCTGAGAATGAAATTGTGGCGAGGGACATAGTGGGTGATAAAGGCTGGAGTCACTGTCATTTTTTTCTAGCTCAGATATTACCTTTAAAGGGAACCTAAACTGAAAAGTATATGAATTTTTCCTTTTAAAAGAATTAGAGATGGCCCGAACCTCCGATTTTCAGTTCGCGAACCCACTTCCGCGAAAGGTTCGGTTCGTGCAAACTTTCACGAACCGTAATAGACTTCAATGGGGAGGCGAACTTGGAAAACTAGAAAAAATTATTCTGGCCAGAAAAGTGATGGAAAATATGTTTCAAGGGGTCTAACTTGAGGGGGGCATGGCGGAGTGGGATACACGCCCTAAGTCCCAGGAAAAAATCTGGATTTGACGCAAAGCAGCGTTTTAAGGGCAGAAATCACATTGAATGCTAAATTGCAGGCCTAAAGTGCTTTAAAACATCTTGCATGTGTATACATCAATCAGGGAGTGTAATTAGAGTACTGCTTCACACTGACACACCAAACTCACTGTGTAACGCACCACAAACAGCTGTTTGCGTAGTGATGGCCGTGCTGGACTGGTGCGCACCATGGTGAGATTGCTCTTCCTCAGTGATATCAGGTAATGTCTGACTGCCTTATCAACTTTCAGATCAATTCAAAGAGTGAAGGGTTGCCGACACTACAAAATCTGTAGCCGTATCACTGGGTATGAGGATGAAGAGATGTTCTAAAGGCCACCTTTTTATTGCAATAAATACTGCGTGCTCATAACTGATAAATGGAGTATACACATAGGATCAGCATCAGAAAAGAAAACAGTTGAGTCAGGCACTGCAGTGATTACTGTTTTAATGGTGTTCCGAATTGAAGTGAATCACCATCAATTCGGAACACCATTAAAACAGTAATCACTGCAGTGCCTGACTCAACTGTTTTCTTTTCTGATGCTTATCAACTTTCAATGGTTCTTTCTCTACCATTGTTAAAGCTTACATCTATTTTTTTTATAAATTACATTTTCTACTTGCTGTTCAGTACCTGCAACGAGAATCTATTATGGAGGGCAAGTCTGCCATTGTGACCAAGGGTAATGGCCGGGGAATCAGAGTTCGATTCCGGTCCGAAGGGGGAACCTGAAACCCATGCTGTATAAGTAATGTACCTGCCCTGACCATGCTTTGCAGACCAGGCATCTGTGGTCAGATGGACCCTTGACCAAGCGGAAGACAAACCAAATCAAAAGCATTTGTCAAGAATGTGTTATGGAGGGAAAGTCTGACATTCATTCAACTGTGTGAAACTTTCGATGGTACTTTCTCAGTACCATGGTGACTGACCACGGGTAATGGCCGGGGAATCCTGGTTCGATTCCGGTCTGGAGTGGGCGCCTAAGAAACGACTACCACCACCACACATCCAAGGAAGGCAGCAGGCACACTGTGGGCAAAGGAGCAGGAACGGCTACCACCACACATCCAAGGAAGGCAGCAGGCATGGCATGCACGTCCCGAGGTAGTGACAAAAAATAACAATACAGGAGGACTATCGAGGCCCTGCTGTATATGAGATGAATCAACTTTAAATCCTTCAATGAGAATCTGTTATGGCGGACAATGATTACACCACTTGCCTTTTACGGGAATCATATGGAGGGCAAGTCTACCATTGTGACCACAGGTAATGGCCGGGGAATCAGGGTTCAATTCCGGGCCGGAGCCTGAGAAATGGCTACCACCACACATACAAGGAGGGCAGCAGGCATGGCATGCACGTCCCGAGGTAGTGAGTGACCTAAAATAACAATACAGGAGGAGGACGTTCGAGGCCCTGCTGTATTTGAGATGAATCAACTTTAAATCTTTTAACGAGAATCTGTTATGGCGGACAATGATGACACCACTTGCCTTTCATGAGAATCTGTTATGGAGGGCAAGTCTGCCATCCATTCAAGTGAAAGGTATGCACTGACTGCCAGGTATAATACAATGTGCAGTCACAGATGCAGTGAAAGGTTTGCAGTGACTGCAAACAACCATTTGTGTAGTGATGGCCATGCTGGACTGGTGCGCACCATGACGAGAGTGCAGGTGATGGCGGCTTTCCAGCCCATATGGTCGTCGGGCTGAGGTAGCTGAATGACAGAACAGTGACTGTCCAGCTGATCAAATTTGGTCTGACTACAATGAAGCAACAACCTTATTATCTTTGGTGTGCCAACCCCTGAGACACTCATATAGCCAGCGGTCATTGCTTCATTGTGATACGCAAGCCCCTTCACTGTGGCAAGGTAATGATCATGAAGGGGAATTAGCACATGCACATGCCTTTTGTTTTGTTGTTGCAGGCTTGCAGCTGCAGCGCAGCCAGAAAAATTAGGCATGCATGTACATGGCCCAGAAAAATTATTATAGCGGCCGCTGCTAGCAGTGGCCTTAAAAATTCAGGAATCCGCCTGGTGTCCTGGACCCTGTTGGTGGTGGCGGAGAAGGCAGTGAAGTGGCCTGCGGGCAGAGATGCTGTGTGGGGAACGACTTAGTCTTTGGGCAGGCAGTCACACAGCGTGCAAGCAGAGATGCTGTGTGTGGGGACTGACTTAGTCTTTGGGTGGGCAGTAGCCATCCGGGATCCATGCCTCATTAATTTTGATAAAGGTGAGGTACTGAACACTTTAGTGACTTAGGCGACTTCTCTTCAAGTTCTCAGTGACAATGCCTCCAGCTGCGCTGAAGGTTCTTTCTGGCAGGACGCCTGCGGCAGGGCAAGACAGAAGTTGGATGGCAAATTGGGACAGCTCTGGCCACAGGTCAAGCCTCCGCATCCAGTAGTCCAAGGGTTCATCGCTGCTCACAGTGTCTACATCCACACTTAAATCCCAAAACATCTCACCAGCACACCTCAGATTAAAGCACACCTTTTATTGTGCCAGTTTCCACAGTGTTCCAACAATTGTTTCGGGGGCCGCGCAGGGTCCCCCTTTATCAAGGCATGTGGTTACACCGCACATACAAAACAATTCCTCTATATAAGCTTCTAATCCCCAATACCCCACCTAGAAAAAGTGACCTCACAATGACATCATGGTAATTTGCATAACTAAATACAATCTAACTTTGCACAATATAAATCATCATAGAGCTGTTCGCATTATATATACATTGCTGAGTGCACACAGTGCGACTCTGCCTCTGGACCTACCATCATCAGATGCGCCCAGATCGCCCTCGGTGCACTTTTGTTCCAATTGAAAATATTTGAAATCCAATGCCTTCCCCTCCGTCCGTTACTCCACAACCACTGCCTCCCTCGGATGGAAATTTCCAAGTCTAAACCCGGGCGTATACGAGCTCGTGAGCGTGGCTTCCGTTCTGCTCCCTAATCCAAGTGGTGGAGCATCATATTGAGGCGTAGAGCTGCAAATGCGATGTCTACGTCGCATGCTTCACCTTGCCAACAGCGCTGTCGTCATATGCGACGTGTGGTTTGGGAGATCGAGGTGGGCGTGTCTATAGCCCCCATCCGTCTGTGAATCACACTCGTCCGTTCTCCTACTGTGCAGTTACAGTCACATGGTTATACCCACGTGATGTAAACAATGCCCCTAGCATTCTCCGCAACCATAGCATCTTAAACAATGCTAGCTGCTTGCATAGATATGCCAAACCACACGCCACATATGACGACAATGCTGTTGCCGATCTCCAGCTGGTGCGGGGTCAGCCACTGATCCACCTGTTTGTTAAGAGCAGCCAGGAGAGCTGGTCCAGTGTGACTCTCCGCTTTGAGGCAAGACATGTCTAAGATGGTGTGACACCGTCGTACCTGGCATGCAGCGTAGGCTCTGGGGAGATAGGGCTGTGTAGCTGGAGAGGAAGAGATGGCAGCACCAGTAGAGTTGAACTGCCACTCAGCCAAGGAGGAGGAGGAGGATGACAGCGAAGAGGATTTAGCAGGAGGAGTAGGAGGAGAAGGAGAGGAGGTGGCAGGAGGCCTGCCTGCAAGCCGTGGAGGTGTCACAAGTTGGTCCGCTGCACAGCCACGTACTCCCTGCTTGCCATCGTTCACAGGTTGACCCAATGGTCTGTATAAGTAATGTAGCGGCCCTGACCGTGCTTGGCAGACCAGGCATTCATGGTCAGTTGGACCCTTGACCCAATGCTGTGTGCCAGAGAGGACACCACTTGCCTCTCAACTTCACGGTACAGTTTGGGTATCGCCTTTTTAGAGAAATAATTGCAGCCTGGTATCTTCCACTGCGGTGTCCCAATGGCCACAAATTTACGGAAAGCCTCAGAGTCCACCAGCTTGTATGGTAACAGCTGGCGAGCTAAGAGTTCCGCCACACCAGCTGTCAGATGCCGGGCAAGGGGGTGACTGGCAGAAATTGGCTTCTTCCGCCCAAAGATTTCCTTCACGGACACCTGGCTGCTGTGGGCAGAGGGGCAGGAACCGCTCAAGGGCAGAGGTAAAGTGGAGGAGGATGGCTGTGAAGGTGCAAGGGAGAAAGCGGCTGAAGATGCTGCACCTGAAGGAGGAAGAGGAGAAGGAGGGAGGCTTTTCTTTCATGTGCTGCTTTTGCTCAGGTGTTCTTCCCATTGCAATTTGTGCCTTTTCTCCAGGTGCCTTCGTAGGGCACTTGTCACTACGTGAGTGTTGGCCTTTCCACGGCTCAATTGTTGGAGGCAGAGAGTACAGATGGCATTGCTCTGATCTGAGGCAGACACATTAAAAAATTTCCAAACCGCTGAGCCCACCTGGGGTGATGGCACTATGGTGGCATCAGCAGCTGACGTTGAAGGGCTTGTTGGCTGGCTGTCCATAAGTGGCGATACATGGCGCCCGGACACTGCCACCAGCTGTTTCTGAGGACGAGCTCACCCTGCTTCTTTCAGGAACTCGTCTCCTCCTACTCCTCTCTGACTCCCCCTCTGAACTGTCCCCCTGTTCATCTCCTCTATTGGGAACATACGTGGCATAATCGTCATCCTCATAATCATCCTGCCCAGCTTTGCTTGCCTCAGACACCTCCAAAACTGCACCAACAGCAGGTACTTCATTATCCCCCTCCTCACACGTTACGTCGATAGTGTCGCCTAACTCACACATATGAGGTGGTGTAACTTGCTTAGCGCCTTCATCTTGTTGTAGCAGTAGTGGCTGTGAATCTGTGATTTCCCCACCAAATAACTCCTGCGAAGTGTCAAATGCAGTGGATGTGGCGCTTGTAGTAGCACTGGTGGCTGCGGAAGATGAGGTGTTCTGTGTTAAATAGTCAACCACGTCCTGACTATCTTGGGAGGTGATGGGATGTGCCTTCTTCTGAGCACTGTACTTTGGACCAGGGCCGCACGAAATCACATCAACATGACCTCGCACAGACCTGCTGGGTGGCCTTCCTCTGGGTCTGCCACTACCTCTTCCTCTACCTGTTTTGTCCATTTTGTCCATATGGGGGGGGGGATGAAGTGAAAGGTATGCACTGATTTGACTAATACAATGTGCAGTCACACAGATGCAGTTAACAGGTATGCACAGAGTGGTATATCACACTGCGTGCACTCATGTAGGTAGGTGGGTTCACTGAACACAACAGGTAGGTATATGCAGTGATGAGGAGGGTTCACATTTAACACAACAGGTAGGTATATGCAGCGATGAGGTGGGTTCACTGAACACAACAAGTAGGTATATGCAGTGATGAAGTGGGTTCACTGAATACAACAGGTAGGCATATGCAGTGATGAGGTGGGTTCACTGAACACAACAGGTAGGTATATGCAGTGATGAGGAGGGTTCACTCAACACAACAGGTAGGTAGAGTGGGGCCGAACCTCCGATTTTAGGTTCGCGAACCGGGTTCGCAAACTTCCGCGTAAGGTTCGGTTCGCGTAAAAGTTTGCAAACCGCAATAGACTTCAATAGGGATGCGAACTTTGAAAAAAAAAATTATGCTGGCCACAAAAGTGATGGAAAAGATGTTTCAAGGGGTCTAACACCTGGACCCCCAGGTGGAGGAGTGGGATACATGCCAAAAGTCCCTGGACGCAAAGAAGCGTTTTAAGGGCAGAAATCACATTGAATGCTAAATGACAGGCCTAAAGTGCTTTAAAACATCTTGCATGTGTATACATCAATCAGGTAGTGTAATTAAGGTACTGCTTCACACTGACACACCAAACTCACCGTGTAACGCACCGCAAACAGCTGTTTGTGTAGTGACGGCCGTGCTGGACTGGTGCGCACCATGGCGAGAGTGCAGGTTTTGGTGGCTTTACAGCCCATATGGTCGCCTGGCTGATGTAGCTGAATGACAGAACAGTGACTGTCCAGCTGATCAAATGTGGTCTAACCACAATGAGGCAACGACCTTATTATCGTGGGTGTGCCCCCGAGACACTCATCTAGGCGCCGGTTATTGCTTCATTGTGATACGCAAGCCCCTTCACCACGGCAAGGTAATGATCACGAAGGGGAATGGGTGCATGTACATGCCTTTTCTTTTGTTGTTGCAGCTGCCCGCAGTGCAGCCAGAAAAATTAGGCAGTCATGTACACGCACCAGAAAAATTATTACAGCCTAAAAAATTCAGCAATCCGCCTGGAGTCCCGGACCCTGTTGGTGGTGGCGGAGAAGGTAGTCAAGCGGCCTGCAGGCAGACATGCTGTGTTGAGGGACTGGAAGTGACTTAGTCTTCTTGGGGCAGGCCAGGCAGCCAGTCACACGGCGTGCAGGCAGAGATGCTGTGTGTGCGGGGACTGACTTAGTCTTGGGGCGGGCAGCAGCCCTCCGGAATCCATGCCTCATTCATTTTGATAAAGGTGAGGTACTTAACAGTTTTGTGACTTAGGCGACTTCTCTTCTCAGTGACAATGCCTCCAGCTGCGCTGAAGGTCCTTTCTGACAGGACGCTTGCGGCAGGGCAGGAGAGAAGTTGGATGGCAAATTGGTACAGCTCTGGCCACAGGTCAAGCCTGCGCACCCAGTAGTTCAAGGGTTCCTCATCGCTGTTCACAGCAGTGTCTACATCCACACTTAAGGCCAGGTAGTCGGCTACCTGCCGTTCCAGGCGTTGGTGGAGGGTGGATCCGGAAGGGCTACGGCGAGGCGTTGGACTAAAGAACGTCCGCATGTCCGACATCACCATGAGATCGCTGGAGCGTCCTGTCTTTGACTGCGTGGACACGGGAGGAGGATTAGTGGCAGTGGTACCTTGCTGGCGTTGTGCTGTCACATCACCCTTAAAGGCATTGTAAAGCATAGTTGACAGCTTGTTCTGCATGTGCTGCATCCTTCCCACCTTCAGGTGAGTTGGTAACAGGTCCGCCACTTTGTGCCTGTACCGAGGGTCTAGTAGTGTGGCCACCCAGTACAGCTCATTCTCCTTGAGGTTTTTTATACGGGGGTCCCTCAACAGGCAGGACAGCATAAAAGACGACATCTGCACAAAGTCGGATCCAGATGTACCATCCATCTCCTCTTGCTCTTCCTCAGTGACGTCACGTAAGTCAACCTCCTCCCCCCAGCCGCGAACAATACCACGGGAAGGTTGAGCAGCACAAGCCCCCTGCGACGCCTGCTGCGGTTGTTCTCCTGCCGCCGTCCCCTCCTCCTCCTCCCCCAAAGAAACACCTTGCTCATCATCCTCTGAGTCTGACTCGTCTTCTGCACACGACTTCTCTTCTTCCTCCTCCTCCCCCCTCTGTGCTGTCGCAGGTGTTGAGGAAACAGCTGGGTCTGATGAAAATTGGTCCCATGCCTGTTCCTGCCGTAACTGTTCCTGGTCACGCTCATTCACAGCTTCATCCACCACTCTACGCACAGCACGCTCCAAGAAGTAAGCGTAGGGAATCAAGTCGCTGATGGTGCCTTCACTGCGGCTCACCAGGTTGGTCACCTCCTCAAACGGCCGCATGAGCCTGCATGCATTTCTCATCAGTGTCCAGTTGTCAGGCCAGAACATCCCCATCTTACCAGACTGTTTCGTTCTACTGTAGTTGTAGAGGTACTGGGTGACGGCTTTCTCCTGTTCTAGCAGGCGGAACAAAATATGAGCAGGGTCGAATTCCAGCGAGTCGGGCTATCGCAAATCAGGCGTCTCACCGGCAAGTTGTTTTTCCGCTGAATTTCCGCAAAGCGTGCCATGGCTGTGTAAGACCGCCTCAAATGCCCACAGAACTTCCTGGCCTGCTTCAGGACATCCGCTAAGCCAGGGTACTTTGACACAAATCTTTGAACAACTAGATTCATGACATGTGCCATGCAGGGTATGTGTGTCAGCTTCTCCATATGCAAAGCGGCAAGGAAATTGCTAACGTTGTCGCACACCACGTTGCCTATCTCCAGGTGGTGTGGGGTCAGCCACTCATCCACCTGTTTCTTAAGAGCAGCCAGGAGAGCTGCTCCAGTGTGACTCTCCGCTTTGAGGCAAGACATGTCTAAGATGGCGTGACACCGTCGTACCTGGCATGCAGCATAGGCCCTGCGGAGCTGGGGCTGTGTAGCTGTAGAGGAGAACTGCCACCCAGCCAAGGAGGAGGAGGACAGCGAAGAGCATGTAGCAGGAGGAGAGGAGGTGGCAGGAGGCCTGCCTGCAAGTCGTGGAGGTGTCACAATTTGGTCCGCTGCGCCCTGCTTGCCATCGTTCACCAGGTTGACCCAATGGGCTGTGTACGTAATGTAGCGGCCCTGCCCGTGCTTGGCAGACCAGGCATCCGTGGTCAGGTGTACCCTTGACCCAACGCTCTTCGCAAGAGATGACACCACTTGCCTCTCAACTTCACGGTGCAGTTGGGGTATGGCCTTTCTAGAAAAATAAGTGCGGCCTGGCATCTTCCACTGCGGTGTCCCGATGGCCACAAATTTACGGAAGGCCTCAGAGTCCACCAGCCGGTATGGTAACAGCTGGCGAGCTAACAGTTCCGCCACGCCAGCTGTCAGACGCCGGGCAAGGGGGTGACTGGCCGAAATTGGCTTCTTCCGCTCAAACATTTCCTTCACGGACACCTGTCTGCTGCTGTGGGCAGAGGAGCAGGAACCGCTCAAGGGCAGAGGCGGAGTGGAGGAGGGTGCCTGTGAAGGTGCAAGGGAGAAAACGGCAGAAGCAGATGATGCACCTGAAGGAGGAAGAGGAGAAGGAGGGTGACTTTTCTTTTGTGTGCTGCTGCTGCTTTTGCTCAGGTGGCCATCCCATTGCTGTTTGTGCCTTTTCTCGAGGTGCCTTCGTAAGGCACTTGTCCCTACATGAGTGTTGGCCTTTCCACGGCTCAATTTTTGTTGGCAGAGCGAACAGATGGCTTTGCTCTGATCTGAGGCACACACATTAAAAAATTTCCACACCGCTGAGCCACCCTGGGATGTGGGCACTATGGGGACCTCAGCAGCTGATGCTGAAGGGCAAGTTGGCTGGCTGTACATAGGTGGCGATACATGGTGCTGGACACTGCCACCAGCTGTTTCTGACGAAGAGCTGCCCCAGCTTCTTTCATCAACTTCTCTCCTCCTACTACTCTCTGACTCCCCCTCTGAACTGTCCCCCTCTTCATCTCCTCTATTGGGAACATACAGAGGATCCGTATCATCATCATCATCGTAATCGTCCTGCCCAGCTTCACTTGCCTCAGAAAAATCCAAACATGCACCATCAGTAGGTCCTTCATCCTCCTCACACGTTACATCCATAGTGTTGGCGTGTAACTCAGACATATGAGCTGGTGAAAATTCATCTGGCTGTAACAACAATGGCTGTGCATCAGTGATTTCACCACTAAATAATTCTTGCGAAGTGTCAAATGCAGCGGAAGTGGTGCTAGTAGTAGCGCTGGTGGCTGAGAAAGATGAGGTGTTCTGTGTCGCTAAATACTCAACCACGTCCTGACAATCTTGGGAGGTGATGGGACGTGCCTTCTTCCGAGCACTGTACTGTGGGCCAGGTCCACACGAAATTACATTTACACGACCTCGCACAGACCTGCCGGGTGGCCTTCCTCTGGCTCTGGCACTACCTCTTCCTCTACCTGTTTTGTCCATATCGGGTATGCACAGGGGCGTAACTAGAAACCACTGGGCCCCCTGCGAAACTTTGGATGGGGCCCCCCCATCAAACCCATCTGCCCCCCACCCCCAGGCAATACACCACAAACAAAATGACTTTTTTTTTAAACGCAGGCACCCCCAGCCACAAAACAGAAACCAGGCAGCTGAGGCGCCCCCACAAAACAGAAATTAGGCAGAGAGCAGATCCAGAGACACACACAGCCACACGCTACATACACAGCCACACACACTACAGCCACTCACACTACATACATAGCCACACACACTACATACACAGCCACTCACACTACATACATAGCCACACACACTACATACACTGCCACACACACTACATACACAGCCACTCACACTACATACACAGCCACTCACACTACATACACAGCCACTCACACTACATACACAGCCACACACAGAGAGACACACAGACACACTACATACATAGCCACACACAGACACTCACTACACACACACTACATACATAGCCACACACACACACTACATACATAGCCACACACAGACACACACTACATACATAGGTAGCCACACACAGAGAGACACACAGACACACTACATACATAGCCACACACAGACACACACAGAGACACACACACACTACATACACACAGACAGCCTCCGCAGCAGCAGACATGACATTTGGCCTCATTTATCACCCTGTCTGCAGGAGATTACAGAAGAAAGAAGACTTGTGGCAGCCTACAACGGAGTACCTCGCCATGCGAGTCTAGCGTGCTTGAGGATGCGGGGAGGGGGGCTGATAAGGAAGTAGTGATGGGTCGTTCGCGAACGAGCCGGCTCTAAGAGCCGGCTCTTTGCTGTGAATGACAAGAGCCGGCTCTCAGTTTTTAAAGAGCCGATGCCTCAGCCGCCCCACACAGCTCTGATTTGCTGTGTAATAAAGGGGGCTGAGGCATGCTGGGAGATGTAGTCCTGTAGTTGCAGCTTGTAGGAGTGTATGGGGCAGAGCAGAGCAGTAGCAGGAGGGATTGGGGCAGTCAGCAAAGCAGTCTGGAGTTGTCATGGAGACGGGGGCGGGGCTTTTACTCCGATTCTGAGTGGTGTCCAGTGATATTTAATGAAGAGCCGATTGAGAGCCGTAAGAGCCGGCTCTTTACTGGGAGCCGATTCAGAAGAGCCGATTCTCCGAGAAGAGCCGGAATTCCCATCACTATAAGGAAGCATACAGAGCTTGACGAGAAGTATGCCTCCAGGTCCTAGTGCCCGCCTCCGCACCAGACAGCAAAAGCCTGCTCCCAATTTGTGTCATATACTCGTCCGCTTGCTAGTTAATGCATGCGGGCGGGTGTTGGTTCCCAGAGCTGCGGGCCCCCCTCTCCCCTCGGGGCCCCCCCGCCTTCGCATCCCTTGCAGGGGCGGTAGGTACGCCCCTGGGTATGCACGGAGTGGTATATCACACTGCGTGTACTCACGTAGGTAGGTGGGTTCACTTAACTGCACAGGTATGCGCACTGATGCGGTGGGTTCACTGAACAGAACAGGTATGCAGTGGCAGGTTCACTGAACAGAACAGGTATACAGTGGCGGGTTCACAGAATAGGTATGCAGTGGCAGGTTCACTGAACAGGTATACAGTAGCAGGTTCACTGAACAGGAATACAGTGGCGGGTTCACTGAACAGAACAGGTATGCAGTGGCGGGTTCACTGAACAGTACAGGTATGCAGTGGCAGGTTCACTGAACAGGTATGCAGTGGTGGGTTCACTGAACAGGTATGCAGTGGTGGGTTCACTGAACAGGTGTGCAGTGGTGGGTTCACAGAACAGGTATGCAGTGGTGGGTTCACAGAACAGGTATGCAGTGGCAGGTTCACTGAACAGGTATGCAGTGGTGGGTTCACTGAACAGAACAGGTATACAGTGGCAGGTTCACTGAACAGAACAGGTATGCAGTGGCGGGTTCACTGAACAGAACAGGTATGCAGTGGTGGGTTCACTGAACAGAACAGGTATACAGTGGCGGGTTCACAGAACAGGTATGCAGTGGCAGGTTCACTGAACAGGTATACAGTGGCGGGTTCACTGAACACAACAGGTATGCAGTGGCGGGTTCACTGAACAGGAAAGAGTGGCGGGTTCATTGAACAGAACAGGTATGCAGTGGCGGGTTCACTGAACAGTACAGGTATGCAGTGGCAGGTTCACTGAACAGGTATGCAGTGGTGGGTTCACTGAACAGGTATGCAGTGGTGGGTTCACTGAACAGAACAGGTATGCAGTGGCGGGTTCACTGAACAGTACAGGTATGCAGTGCCAGGTTCACTGAACAGGTATGCAGTGGTGGGTTCACTGAACAGAGCAGGTATACAGTGGCAGGTTCACTGAACAGAACAGGTATGCAGTGGCGGGTTCACTGAACAGAACAGGTATGCAGTGGTGGGTTCACAGAACAGGTATGCAGTGGCAGGTTCACTGAACAGAACAGGTATACAGTGGCGGGTTCACTGAACACAACAGGTATGCAGTGGCGGGTTAACTGAACAGGTATACAGTGGCAGGTTCACTGAACAGAACAGGTATGCAGTGGTGGGTTCACTGAACAGTACAGGTATGCAGTGGCAGGTTCACTGAACAGGTATGCAGTGGTGGGTTCACTGAACAGAACAGGTATACAGTGGCAGGTTCACTGAACAGAACAGGTATGCAGTGGTGGGTTCACAGAACAGGTATGCAGTGGCAGGTTCACTGAACAGAACAGGTATACAGTGGCGGGTTCACTGAACACAACAGGTATGCAGTGGCGGGTTAACTGAACAGAACACGTATACAGTGGCGGGTTCACAGAACAGGTATGCAGTGGCAGGTTCACAGAACAGGTATGCAGTGGTGGGTTCACTGAACAGGTATGCAGTGGTGGGTTCACTGAACAGGTATGCAGTGGTGGGTTCACTGAACAGGTATGCAGTGGTGGGTTCACAGTACAGGTATGCAGTGGTGGGTTCACAGAACAGGTATGCAGTGGCAGGTTCACTGAACAGGTATGCAGGTATCCAGTGGGCTCACTGAACAGAACAGGTATGGTGGGCTCACTGAACAGAACAGGTATGCAGCCAGGAACAAGCTAAGCCTAACTAATCTTTCCCTATGAGAGACAGTCTGCAGCAGCTTGTCCTACTCTCACTAACGCAGGCACACGAGTGAGCGTAATTGCCGCCGCTGCCTGCCTTTTATTAGGGGGGGGGGAGTGGCTCCAGGGGCTAGTGTAGCCTAATTGGCTACACTGGGCCTGCTGACTGTGATGTAGAGGGTCAAAGTTGACCCTCATGGTGCATTATGGGGCGAACCGAACTTCAGCAAAAGTTTGCCTGCGGGACCCGAACGCGAACCACTGAAGTTCGCATGGAACCGTTCGCAGGCGAACCGTTCGGCCCAACTCTACAGGTAGGTATATGCAGCGAAGAGGTGGGTTCACTGAACACAACAAGTAGGTATATGCAGTGATGAAGTGGGTTCACTGCACACAACAGGTAGACATATGCAGTGATGAGGTGGATTCACTCAACACAACAGGTAGGTATATGCAGTGATGAGGTGGGTTCACTCAACACAACTAGGGATGCTCATTCGGATTCCGCGGAAATGCAATTTCTGAAATTCCGTTCGGAATTTGCATTTCCACATCGGAATGCGGAAATCGGTAATGCAAGTGTGTTAGGCGGATTTCCGCCGGAAATCGCAGAAATTCTGCCCGACTTTAACATCGATTTTCTCAAAAACTATAAGGTATTTTTGAAAACTTTTTTTGCATCTTGTTCACAAGATTCAGTTTAACAAACCCTGAAATTTGGTGTTTCTAGGACTTACGGGGGCTTTGCTATTAACCGCTAAAATCAGCAGATTTTTACTTATTGTAAAGTAAAATGCAGAAAATCTGCATCTGCCTATTTTCTGCATTTATATTACAGTAAAAATCCACCGACTTTAGTGGTTAATAGCAAAGCCCCCGTATGTCCTACAAACACCAAAAAAAGTTTTCAAAAAGACCTTATAGTTTTTGAGAAAATCGATGGTAAAGTCGGGTGGAATTTCCGCGATTTCCGGCGGAAATTCCGCATTGGCATGCGGAAATTGGTACCGGAAAGCGGAATCGGTAATTGGCATTGGCGGAATGCGGATTTACCGCGGAATCGGAAATTGGCCTTTCCGACCATCCCTAAACACAACAGGTAGGTATATGCAGTGATGAGGTGGGTTAACTAAACACAACAGGTAGGTATATGCAGTGATGAGGTGGGTTCTCTCAACACAACAGGTAGGTATATGCAGTGATGAGGTGGGTTCATTGAACACAACAGGTAGGTATATGCAGTGATGAGGTGGGTTCACTAAAAACAACAGGTAGATATATGCAGTACTGGGTATTACAATGTGCACCTGTCACACAGGTAGTCACTGAATGTGCTGGGCCTGGCAGTGGCACACACACAGTATGAATTATCAAGACTGTCTATAATGCAACACAAGTGTCAGTGGAACACACAGAAAAAAAAATAGATCAGAAGAACAAGATTAGCTCTCAAAAGAGCTTTGTGGGGTGCTATTTTAGCAATAAGAATCCGCCAGGAGCAAGCTAACAAGCCTACAAGAGCCTAATTAATCTTTCCCTATGAGAGTCTGCCAGCAACTGTCCCTTCTCTCACTACTGCAGGCACACGAGTGAGTGTAATGGCCGGCGCTCCCTGCCTTATAAGGGGGGAGTGGCTCCAGGAGTGAGTGTAGCCTGATTGGCTACAATGTGCCTGCTGACTGTAATGTAGAGGGTCAAAGTTGACCCTAATGGAGCATTATGGGGGCGAACCGAACTTCCGGGAAAGTTTGTGGTTTTCAACGATCGCGAACCCCCTGAAAGGTCGCCGGGAACCGTTTGCCGGCAAACCGTTCGGGCCATCTCTAAAAACAATACCAGTTGCCTGACTCTCCTTCTGATCCTCTGTCTCTAATACTTTTTGCCACAGCCCCTCAACAAGCATGCAGATCAGGTGCTCTGACTGAAGTCAAACTGGATTAGCTGCATGCTTGTTTCAGGTGTGCTATTCAGCCACTACTGCAGCCAAAAAGATCAGCAAGACTGCCAAGCAACTGGTAGTGTTTAAAGGAAATATCTGTATCCCTCTCAGTTAAGAAGACCCCTCCTGGTGATGCCTAAGCCTTAAACCCCCCTCCCCCCCTCCCCCCCCCCCCCCCCCCCAATACTATGGGACTTCCACCAGTGCCTAACCCCCCTACCGCCTAGCCCTATGCTATATTGGGTCTCACCATAGGTGGCAATGTCAAGTCACAAATAGCGACTATAAGCACCAATTTTAAACCCCTTATTTGTAGTCATAGTTTGCATACTGGACAGACCTGGTGGCCGCTATTTTATCGGCTCAAATTGCTGCTGCTAGCTACTAAAGGCTGCTTTTAACATTATTGTCTATGGTGGTGCACTTTTTACCTGTTTGTGGGGGCCCACTAGGTTTGTCAGTATGGGAACCAGACATTTCTTATGGTGGCCCGGGGGGGTGGAGATGACTTGCATGACTCTTTCTGGTTCAGCCACACCCAGGATGGGTTGGTTTGGAGGACTTGAAAGTCTCCTCTTTCCTGCCATACCCTTCAGAAGTCATCTTCCGGCACTCTCCAGTGACCAGGAAGTTGCTGAAGTGGCTGGATAGTGTACTGGTTAAGGGCTCTGCCTCTCATACAGGTGACTTGGGTTAAAATCCTGGCTCTTCCTGTTCAGTAAGCCTGCAACTATTCAGAAAGGAGTCCTTGGGCTAGACTCCCTAACACTGCTGCTGCCTACTGAGCACACCCTAGTGGCTGCAGCTCAAGCGCTTTGAGTTGGAGTGTATACGCAACACAATTGGCCTCCCGGTGAGGGTGAGAAATATAGTAAGCCATACAGTTCAGGTATTCTGGCCTACTGCATATTTAAATAAACATACTCCTTTTGGTCCAAAATACCTTGTCTAAGCCCATCATTCAACAATGTGTTGATTTTTAGCAGTATCAGGTAGCTGTGTGTGCCCCCAGATAGCAGTATTAGGGAGCTGTGTGTGCCCCCAGATAGCAGTATTAGGGAGCTGTGTGTGCCCCCAGATAGCAGTATTAGGTAGCTGTGAGTGTCTCCAGATAGCAGTATTAGGTAGCTGTGGGTGTCCCCAGATAGCAGTATCAGGTAGCTGTGTGTGCCCCCAGATAGCAGTATTAGGGAGCTGTGTGTGCCCCCAGATAGCAGTATTAGGGAGCTGTGTGTGCTTCTCATTTAGGAGTATTAAGTAGCTGTGTGTGTCTTTCTAGAAAGCAGTATTCAGTTGCTGTGTTCCCCTCAGATAGCAGTATTAGATAGCAGGAGACACTGGCAGCGCTTCCAAACAGAGGCTGCACCCGAATTGACTACCTGCAATAGATGTGCAGAGCTCCACTAGACTAGCGGTAGGTCTTCCCCAAGAGGACCCGTCACCGCCGTGGGGAAGTCTAGTAAGGAATAATTTGTGCACATATTATATATACTGAAGCTAACGTCCTCCTTTGCTGTACCTGTTTTGAATGCATGTTGTGTATTTTAGTCCACAATTGTGGAGCTCTGCACATATATTGCAGGTAGTCAATTCGGGTGCAGCCTCTGTTTGGAAGCGCTGCCAATGTCTCCTGCTGTACAAAACTTATGTAAGTATACTTATGGCTAGCTGCATCCATGTGCATCAATTTGCATTCAAATTATAGATTAGGATAGTACATGATTTGCATCTGATTTGCTTTCAAGGCATGTATTTAGCCCTGTTGGGCTCTGCATGCCTCTGTTGGTCTACAATTCAGTTGCAGCCTATGAGCGCTGTCATTTGTTTGATGTCTATTTGATAGCAGTATTAGATATCTAAGTGTGTCTCCCTCCTCGCGGATAGCAATATTAGGCACATCCTTGTGCCCCCAGATTGAAGTATTAGCTGCATGTGCCCTTCAGATAGCAGTATTATGTAGCTGTATTTATCCCCATATAGCAGTATCCAAGAGCTCTGTGTGCTTCCAGATAGCAGTATTCGATAGTTTAATCATATTCTTTTCTCTCCCCCCCCCCCCGATAGCAATATTAGGTAACCGTGTGTGCCCCCCAGATTGCAGTATTAGATAGCTGTGTGTGCCCCCAGATAGCAGTATTAGGTAGCTGTGTATGCCCCCAGATAGCAGTATTAGGTAACTGTGTGTGCCCCCCAGATAGCAGTATTAGGTAGCTGTGTGTGCCCCCAGATAGCAGTATTAGGTAGCTGTGTATGCCCCCAGATAGCAGTATTAGGTAGCTGTGTGTGCCTAGATAGCAGTATTAGATATGCTTGTTTTTGTTGCAAATCTTGAGACACTACACCATTCCAACTAGGAACTATGCTTCTCCCCCCATTCCCCCCTGTGGATCTATACTGCTCCTCCCCAGGATCTATGTTACCCCTAATGGCCCACACCATTACATCACACATGATGATTTGACAACTGTATCAAATAACTAAAGAGAGACGCCGACTGGAACAACAATGGTGTAAACATCACTCCTCAAAGCAAAAACACTCCCTAATTCTTCACTCAAAAAATTAAACAAGACAAAGTCCTGCTTATTACTGTATCTCAGGAAATTGCAAACGTGGCCAACAAACCTGTCCAGCTATTCCGCACAGCTGACAGTCTATGCAACCCATCTAGCCAGAAACCTAACATCACATCCTCAAAGAACCAATGAAAGAATTTGCCCTGTTCTTCGTAGACAAAGGGCTCAATTCACCTGTTTGGTAAGAATTTCATGTGAGGTAAATCTCCTCATGCAGAAAAACAAAACTTTTTTGGCATTCACTAAGATTTTCACACATGAGGTAATAGTTTGGTAAATGACCAAAAACACATTCATGATAAATTCACAAAGATGCAGTATTTCATTTGGTATTTTAAAGGAGTTGTCAGCCATAAAATTCTGCCCCCAATATATTTACCCGGGGCGTCCTCCAGCTAGCCAGGCGCAGTAGAGAAGGTCGGCCTCTGCACTGGCCGGCAGCTGCGAGCGGAGATGCAGCGTGAGACATGTCAACTGCAAGGGGCTGGAGGAAGTCCTGAGTAAGTAAATCAGATGGGAGCATTTTATGGCTGACAACTCCTTTAAGGAATCATGAGGTATTTCAATCGGTATTTGATGGATTATTGCAGTACAGCAAAAAATTATCCATCCTTAAGAATCCATCGTTCAATCCAGATGCTTTGAGAAGTTATGGGCCCGTCTCCAACCTCCCCTTCCTGGGGAAAGTTATTGAAAAGACTGCTCCTCCGCAAGATCTATGCTCCTCCCCAGATTCTATGCTGCCCCTCCCCAGATTCTAACCTTTCAATCTGTTACTCCTCCTCTCCAAGATCTATACTGCTTCTCGCTAGATGCTACACTGCTCCTCCCCAATCAATGCTGCTCCTCCGCAGGATCTATGCAGCTCCTCCCCAGGATCTATGCTCCTCCCCAGATTCTATGCTGCTCTTCCCCAGATTCTACGCCCTCGATCTATGCTGCTCCTCCTCTCCAAGATCTATGCTGCTTCTCTCCAGATGCTACATTGCTCCTCCCCAGATTCTACCCCCCAATCAATGCTGCTCCTCCCCAGGATCTTTGCAACTCCTCTCCAGGATGTATGCTCCTCCCCAGGTTCTATGCTGCTCCTCCCCAAGATCTGTGTTGCTCCTCCACAGCCTAAGGTGAAAGGAGACAAGTTTTGTTGGTTTTCTGTATACGTTCTTTTTATTATTTTTACACAACAAAAGTAAAAGCTTACAACTTACATCACGTGTGTGCCTATAATCATCCAAATCGCATTTTATATACAAAGACATCTGGGATTCTTCACCATCCAAAAGCCGTCATCTACTGTTTTTCTTTTTGTTAATTGTATACATTTTAATTAATTATGATAATACAAATAAACATTTGATCTCATGGAGCGCCTCCTGCTGGTGTGACTGGTGATTTGTGTAACCAGAAGTCTTATCACTTTACTGCTGTAGCATACAGGCCTCCCACATTACAAGTGCCAAGTCTCCTGACTCTGTGTCTGATTGGCTGGTCACTGTGGGGGGCGGGAACACCAGAAACTGAGAATAGCAAACCAAGGGCAGTCACATGTCAAGGTGGGCGGGGACACTAGAGTTTTTAGCAACAGCTAAATGTCAGCAGGAGCAGAGCCAGGAATGACGGCACAGAGATGTCACCACTGGAGTCCCCAAGAGATAAAAAAAAGTCAGCAAATCCCTTCACCCACCAGACTCTGCCTATAGCTTCTGGGTGGAGCAATCTCTTAGAGGCTCCTCCCACTATCCACCTCTCTAGTGGCAGAAGGAATTATCACTCCAGAAATACAGATATAAATTATGAGCTCACAGACATCACTTCCTGTGCAGGAAAGGCAGCTCAGATTACACAATAAATTCATCTTTCTTTTTATAAAGTCCACAGACCCAGAATCTCAACAGACCCAGATGTGTCGCGTATATGTACACATGAGTCACCGGTGAGCTGGGCGCAGGGAGAGCTGAATGACGGCTCTCCCTGCTGCCGCAAAACTCACCGGCCGCATTAAATACTATTCCCCCTCCGAGTTGTTGGAACTCACAAGGAGATGTAATTCAGGGTCCGGCAACTGCCAGAACAAATCGCCATCCCCAATCATTGCTCCCCTTCCGCTATCAGCAGCCAGCAGGATCAGCTGCTTCTAATTTCATTCTAGTTGCCTGTGTGAGTTTTCTGGTGTTTCAGAAGGATTCTTCTCTGCGTCTCCTCGTGTGCTGAAGAAGATTTCTCTCAAGAAATCATTTCCCACACACAGAACATACATGAGGCTTCCCACCTGTGCGAGTTTCCTGGTGTCTCTGAAGATTTTTATTCTCAAAAAAGCTTTTCCCACATTCTGAACAACGAAAAGGACGCTCCCCTGTGTGTCTTTTCATGTGCATACGAAGGCTATAATTATCAAGAAAACATTTCCCACATTCTGAGCAGGAATAAGGCCTCTCACCTGTGTGACTTCTAAGGTGTCTAAGAAGGTTACCCTTCTCAGAAAATCCTTTCCCACACTCTGAACATGAAAAAGAATGTGTGCCTGTGTGACAAGCCTGATGCCCAATAAGTTGACTCTTCCGAGTGAAGCTTTTCCCACAATCTGAACATGAAAAACGTTGAACGCCTGTGTGACATGCTTGATGCCTAACAAGGTTAGGCTTGTGAGCAAAGCATTTCCTGCACTCTGAACATGAAAAGGGACGCTCGCCTGTGTGTCTTCTCATGTGCTCAAGAAGATGTCCACGGCGAGTAAAGCATTTCCCACACTCTGAACATAAAAACTGATACTTGTCTGTGTGGCATTTCTTGTGAGTAAGAAGGTGTTCTTTACGAGAACAGGCTTTTCCATAGTCACCTGTATGACACCTCTGGTGGGAACAAAGGCCTCTTTTAGAATTAAAGTGGTCTAACACCCAGCATTTCAACTTTGCTTTAAAAGATTGCTTACAGCTTAGAAACGATTATGCCAGATTTTTTTTTTTTAGCAGAAATTCACTGAATGGATTAAACATGACATTTTAGTGCTGCATTTAGCTAGAAATCCTCCTCAGTGCTTAGGTTTAGTTACAAATGTATCTATTTACAAAGTAATAAACAAACACTGCTCTGAGAGAACAAAGAGGGCTTCCCCAGCAGGCTTTTCAGAGGTCTAATTGCATTCCAAACAAAGATACATTTGTAACTAAAGATAAGAACGGATGCGGATTCCTAGTTAAATCCAACACTAAAATGTCATGTTTAACCCATTCAGTGAATTTCTGCTTAAAAAAAATCTGGTATAATAATTTCTAAGCTGTAAGCAATCTTTTAAAGCAAAGTTGTAATGCTGGGTGTTAAACCGCTTTAAAGACTAGTTGTGTCTTATTAAAAGAGATAAGAGTGATGTCATATAACCCTCCCAGAATCCTCCTCATTTCTCCAGTCACTAGTAGGATGATCTCCACGGTGAGGTCTAATATCCTCTCAGTCATGTGACTCCAGTCCTCCATCCTCAGTGATGTGGTCATGTGATTTATTGGAAAGGCCTTTCCCTGTAGAGTGATAATAAGGAATAGTTGGACAAATCATAGATCAGAAAGTCACACACTGTCTGCCCTGACTTGGAGATACAGAGGAGTCAGCAGATTCTGGAGACCAATGTCCAAGAATCAATGATAAAGTTGAAGCTGTGCCAGGGCTGGATCTTTCAACAAGACAATGACCCTAAACACTGCTCAAAATCCACTAAAGCAATCATGCAGAGGAACAAGTACAACATTCTGGAATGGACATCTCAGTCCCGAGACCTGAATATAATTAAAAATCTGTGGTGTGAGTTAAAGAAAGCTGTCCATGCTCAGAAGTCATCAAATCTGAATTAACTAGAGATGTTTTGTAAAGGGTTATGGTCCAAAATACCTTTAGGTGTTGTCTTCATTGTAGATTCATACCCCTGCTGTGTCCTTGTCCCCGCCCCCCCCCTCCAATGTGGTGATCAGAGCGCTGCAATAGGTGCACTGAACTGTGCCCCTGATAATTATGTCTGCAATGGAGCAGAGCTGAGAGCAGCAGTCACATGCAGTGCCTGCGGATTCCCTTGCCGCTCTGACACAGTCACAGTCTCAAGACGCCACTAGATAGTGTCATAGATATGAGACACAGTAACTGTGTCAGAGCGGCAAAGGGATCCCCCGGGCACTGCGCATGACTCTGCTGCTCTCTCTGCTCCATCGCAGTGGGGGGGGGGGGGGGGGGTTAATACGCTGGGGAGATATCACATACCAGTAAAATTAGGTTCACTGCAAGAGGCATACCGTTCCCGATCCTCATGGCGGGGGATGGGCCACTATACTCTTTGTTAATGAGCAGTCTGCTTACAATGGACTTGATTCATTAAGCTGCACTGCTAAAGCTGTGACTCACATATAAGCCAAAGCGGTGACTTTTCAAGCACATAGACGAATATATAAGGTAGTCAAATAATGATTGTGAATTGAATATGTTCAATCTCAGTTGTCTGAGGACAGTTATCAGCCCTGTGAAGACCATTTATGTGTAAAGAGTGCAGCAATGTCAGTCTGCATTTTAAAAGGGAACTGAAGTAAGAGGTATACGGAGGCTGCCATATTTATTTCCTTTTAATCAATACCAGTTGCCTGGCAGCCCTCCTGGTCTATTTCTCTGCAGTAGTATCTGAATAACACCAGAAACAAGCATGCAGCTAGTCTTGTCAGATCTGACTTTAAAGTCTGAAACACCTGATCTGCTGCATGCTTGTTCAGGGGCTATGGCTAATAGTATTAGAGGCAGAGGATCAGCAGGGCTGCCAGGCAACTGGTATTGCGTAAAAGGAAATAAACATGGCAGCCTCCATATACCTCTCTCTTCAGTTCCCCTTTAAAGGATACCCGAAGTGACATGTGACATGATGAGAAAGATGTGTATGTACAGTGCCTAGCACACAAATAACTCTGCTGTGTTCCTTTTTTTTCTTTCTCTGCCTAAAAGAGTTAAACATCAGGTATGTAAGTGGCTGACTCGATCCTGACTCAAGCAGGAAGTGACTACAGTGTGACCCTCACTGCAGAAAATGGCTTCTGAGAGCAAGAAAGAGGTAGAAAGGGGAATTTCTTATCGGTGAGGGTCACACTGTAGTCACTTCCTGTCTGAGGCCTGTGGCACACCAAAACCCGCTAACGCTTTTTCTTATTTTTCTAAAGCATTTCAGCTAGCATTTTGCAGTTTTGGGTAGTGGTTTTTGAGTAGCAGAATTCATATATTGTTACAGTAAAGCTGTTACTGAACAGCTTCTGTAACAAAAACGACTGCAAAACCACTCTGAACTGGCGTGTTTCAGAGCGGTTTGCGTATTACCTATACTTTACATTGGAGGCAGAAACGCCTCCGCAATCCAAAAAATGCCTCAGCCCGTGAGTACGCGTTTAACCACTTGAGGACCTAGGGCTTTACCCCCCTTAAGGACCGGCCACTTTTTTCCATTCAGACCACTGCAGCTTTCACGGTTTATTGCTCGCTCATACAACCTACCACCTAAATGAATTTTGGCTACTTTTCTTGTCACTAATAAAGCTTTCTTTTGATGCTATTTGATTGCTGATGCGATTTTTACTTTTTATTATATTCATCAAAAAAGACATGAATTTTGGCAAAAAAATGATTTTTTTAACTTTTTCAAATAAAGTAAAATATCTGTATACATGCAGCGCGAAAAATGTGGACAAACATGTTTTTGATAAAAAAAAACCCATTCAGCCTATATTTATTGGTTTGGGTAAAAGTTATAGCGTTTACAAACTATGGTGCAAAAAGTGAATTTTCCCATTTTCCAGCATCTCTGCCTTTTCTGACCACCTGTCATGTTTCATGAGGGGCTAGAATTCCAGGATAGTATAAATACCCCCCAAATGACCCCATTTTGGAAAGAAGACATCCCAAAGTATTCACTGAGAGGCATAGTGAGTTCATAGAAGATATTATTTTTTGTCACAAGTAAGCGAAAAATGACACTTTGTGACAAAAAAAAAAAAGTTTCCATTTCTTCTAACTTGCGACAAAAAAAAAAATGAAACCTGCCACGGACTCACTATGCTCCTCTCTGAATACCTTGAAGTGTCTACTTTCCAAAATGGGGTCATTTGTGGGGTGTGTTTACTGTCCTGACATTTTGGGGGGTGCTAAATTGTAAGCACCCCTGTAAAGCCTAAAGGTGCTCATTGGACTTTGGGCCCCTTAGCGCAGTTAGGCTGCAAAAAAGTGCCACACATGTGGTATTGACGTACTCAGGAGAAGTAGTATAATGTGTTTTGGGGTGTATTTTTACACATACTTATGCTGGGTGGGAGAAATAACTCTGTAAATGACAATTGTTTGATTTTTTTTACACACAATTGTCCATTTACATAGAGATTTCTCCCACCCAGCATGGGTATGTGTAAAAATACACCCCAAAACACATTATACTACTTCTCCTGAGTACGGCGATACCACATGTGTGGCACTTTTTTGCACCCTAACTGCGCTAAGGGGCCCAAAGTCCAATGAGTACCTTTAGGATTTCACAGGTCATTTTGAGAAATTTTGTTTCAAGACTACTCCTCCCGGTTTAGGGCCCCTAAAATGCCAGGACAGTATAGAAACCCCACAAATGACCCCATTTTAGAAGTAAGACACCGCAAGGTATTCCGTTAGGAGTATGGTGAGTTCATAGAACTTGCGCTTGGGTGGGGGGTGATCAGGAGGGGGCAGGGGGCAAGGGGGGGGGGGGAAATAGCATTGACAGATAGTGACAGGGAGTGATTGATGGGTGATTAGGGGGGTGATTGGGTGCAAACAGGGGTCTGGGGGGTGGGCAGGGGGGGTCCTGAGAGGTGCTGTGGGCGATCTGGGGCAGGGGGGGGGGAATCAGTGTGCTTGGGTGCGACATAGGGTGGCTGCAGCCTGCCCTGGTGGTCCCTCGGACACTGGGAGCACCAGGGCAGGAGGCAGCCTGTATAATACACTTTGTAAACATTACAAAGTGTATTATACACTTTGTATGCGGCGATCTTCGGGTTAACATCCCGCCGGCGCTTCCATATGGCCGCGGGATGTTGCGGCGGGTGAGCGGCGGCAGGCGCCGGCGGAGGATCGCGTCACGGATGACGCGATCGCTCCGCCCATGCCCTTACAAGGACCGCCGCCTCTGTGGGTGAGCCGGTCCTTGCAGGGCATACTTCCCGGCCGCCTCTGTGCGTTAGGCGGTCGGGAAGTGGTTAAAGAGTAACTGTCAGGCTGCAGAAGCTAATTTAAACCTCTATTCTCCTGTGTTAAAGGAAAACTTAAGTCAAATAAAAAAAATGACATTTACTCACCTGGGGCATCCCTCAGCACCCCGAAGCTGGATGGTGCCCTCGCAGCCCCGCTCCGATCCTCCTGTCCCCACCGGCGGCTACTTCCGGTTCGGCGACAGCCGCCGACAGGCTGGGAACGCGGCTGATTTTCCGCGTTCCCAGCCGCTGCTATCACCCTCTATGCTGCTATAGCGTCTATATATACGCTATAGCAGCATAGAGGGTGATAGCAGCGGCTGGGAACGCGGAAAATCAGCCGCGTTCCCAGCCTGTCGGCGGCTGTCGCCGAACCGGAAGTAGCCGCCGGCGGGGACAGGACGATCGGAGCGGGGCTGCGAGGGCACCATCCAGCTTCGGGGTGCTGAGGGATGCCCCAGGTGAGTAAATGTCATTTTTTTTATTTGACTTAAGTTTTCCTAGTTTAGAAGGAAGCCCAAAAGCAATTAGTGAAGATAAAAATCTCAGTTACCTTTGATGTGTGCTTATCAGCAAGGCTGTTATTCTTAAGAAGACGCAAGCCGCATACCATACTGCAAAGCATTCTGGGGCTCTCCCCTCGGCTGCTAATGAGACGTTACAGCAGCTTGTAATCGCGTAGCACTGATAAATCTCGGGCAGAGTACACTGCAGGAGTCAGCTATTGTTCCTAGCCACATGGCTCATTAATATTCACTGCACACTGTGTTGTTCAAGTACGAGCTTATCTGTGATCAGGAAGCAGGCAGGACATGACGACACATTTGACAGAAAAACATGGAGCCTGCCATGAGCTGTCAGGAGCATCTATCTCTGCATATACTATATACAAATTCTGTGAAATCCAAACGTGGACAGTGAAATGCATATGTAATGTAAGTACAGCCAATCTTTAGCTACTGATATATGTGTTTATTTTCTCTGAGACCTTATACCTAACAGCTCCTCTTTAAGCAAAACGATTCCCGCTCTGGTGTGATCCACCCCATTGAAATACATTACCCTAGCCGTATCCACAGCCGCAAGCGGCTGCAAAAACGCCTGAAAACCCGCTCGGTGTGCCCCAGCCCTGAGTCAGGACTGAGTCAAACACATACTGATATTTAACTCTTTCAGGCAGAGAAAGAAAAAAAGGAACACAGCATAGTTATTTGTGTGCTAGGCACTGTACAAACACATGTCTATCATCATGTCACATCACTTCGGGTATCCTTTAACCACTTGCCGCCCGCCCAACCTATGGGCGGCGGCAAAGTGGCATGCCCAGGACCACGTAACGCCGAAGGACATCGGGTCCTGGGACTCTATCGTGCCGTCGGCAATAGGCTCCAGCCACCCGCGACGTCAACCTGCCGGCCATTCAGAGGCGCCGGCGGGTTGTTAACCCCTTGATCGCCGCAATTGACGCGTATAATACGCTTTGTAATGATCGAGGGACCACCAGGGCAAGCTGCAGCCCTCCCTGTCTGCACCCAAGCACACTGATCTGCCCCCCCCCCTGCCCCCTGATTGCCCACAGCACCTATCAGACCCCCCCCCCCGCCCACCCCCCAGACCCCTGTTTGCACCCAATCACCCCCCTAATCACCCATCAATAACTCCCTGTTACTATCTGTCAACACAATTTTTTAGATTAGGTCCTAAACTGCCCCCTGGGGGCTCCTGATCACCCCCCCCCCCTCACACCCTCAGGTCCTCCCCAGGCCCCCCCCCCTCCTGTGTACTGTATACAGCTATTCTCCCCTGTAATCACCTGTCAATCACAAATCAATCACCCCCTGTCACTGCCACCTATCAGCTCAGATCCTAACCTGCCCCTTGTGGGCACCTGATCACCCACCTACACCCTCAGATTGCCCGCAGACCCACCCTCAGATCACCTCCGAAAGTGCATTGTTTACATCTGCTCTCCCCTCTAATCACCCAGTGATCACCCATCAAACATCCCGTCACCACCTGTCACTACTACCCATCAGATCAGACCCTAATCTGCCCCTTGCAGGCACCCAATCGCCCGCCACACTCTCAAATAGCCCCCCAGACCCCCTCTGATCAACTCGCCAGTGCACTGCTTGCATATATTCTGCCCTATAATCACCTACTGATCACCTATTAATCACCCAGTCACCCCCTGTCACTGCTACCCATCAGATCAGACCCTAATCTGCCCCTTGCGGGCAACCAATTACCCGCCCACACCCTTAGATAACCCCCACGACCCGCTCTGATCAACTCGCCAGTGCATTGCTTGCATGTATTCTCCCCTGTAATTACCTATCAATCACCCCGTCTTCACCTGTCACTGATACCCATCAGATTAGACCCTAATCTGCTCCTTGCGGGCACCCAATCACCCGCCCACACCCTCAGATAGCCCCCCAGACCTCCTCTGATCAACTCGCCAGTGCATTGCTTGCATATATTCTCCCCTGTAATCACCTACTGATCACCTATCAATCACCCCATCACCACCTGTCACTGCTACCCATCAGATTAGACCCTAATCTGCCCCTTGCGGGCACCCAATCACCCGCCCACACCCTCAGATATCCTCCCCAGATCCTCTCTGATCAACTCGCCGGTGCATTGCTAGCATATATTCTCCCCTTTAATCACCTATTGATCACCTATCAATCACCCCATCACTGCTACCCATCAGATCAGACCCTAATCTGCCCCTTGCGGGCACTAAATCACTTGCCCACACCCTCAGATAGCCCCCCAGACCCCCTCTGATTACCTCCCCAGTGCATTATTTACATCTGTTCTCCCCTCTAATCACCCACTGATGACCCATCAATCACCCCCTGTCACTGCTATCCATCATACCAATAAGATCAGACCCTCATCTGCCCCTTGCGGGCACCCAATAACCGGCCCACACCCTCAGATACCCCCGATCACCTCCCCAGTGCATTGCTTGCATCTATTCCCCCCTCTATTCACACCCTGAGACACCCATCAATCACCTCCTGTCACCCCCTAGCACACCTACCTATCAAATCAGGCCCTAATTTTCCCCGTGTGGGCTCCTGATCACTTGGCCAAACCCTCAAATCCCCCTCAGACCCCCTTCCGATCACCTCCCCAGTGCATTGATTGCATCTATTCTCCCCTCTAATCACCCACTGAGACACCCATCAATCACCTCCTGTCACCCCCTAGCACTCCTATCCATCAGATCAGGCCCTAATCTGCCCCCCTGCGGGCTTCTGATCACCCGGTCAAACCCTCACCCGCCCCACCGCAGTGACAATTTTTTTTTTCTGATCACTGCTGGTACGACTTAATTGTGGCTGAGACCAACCATTATGCCACACAATACGCAACCGCCAATTCAAGAAGCTACTATGCCCAGCCTTTTCGGTGGAAGCCACTCCAAGTTTCTGAATGTAACATTTTCTGGGGCCTTCTCCTTAACATGGGTCTAGTCAAAAAGAATGTATTGCGGTCTTATTGGTCTACGCACCCAATACATCACATACCCATGTTCTCTGCTGCCATGTCCAGGTCAACATTTGAGAACATCCTATGCTTCCTGCACTTCAGTCCCAATACAACCTGTCATTTAAGAGGCCACCCTGCTTATGACTGGTTCCACAAAATTCAGCCCCTCATAGACCACCTGTCATCAAAATTTGCAGATGCTTATACCCCTGAACAGTCATTTTGAGGCATTTGGTTTCTAGACTACTCCTCACGGTTTTGGACCCCTAAAATGCCAGGGCCGTATAGGAACCCCACAAGTGACCCCATTTTAGAAAGAAGACTCCCCGAGGTATTCCGTTAGGTGTATGATGAGTTCATAGAAGATTTTATTTTTTTGTCAAAAGTTAGCGGAAATTGATTTTTATTGTTTTTTTTTCACAAAGTGTCATTTTCCACTAACTTGTGACAAAAAATAAAATCTTATATGAACTCACCATACACCTAACGGAATGTCTTCTTTCTAAAATGGGGGCACTTCTGGGGTTCCTATACTGCCCTGGCATTTTAGGGGCCCTAAACCGTGAGGAGTAGTCTAGAAACAAAATGCCTCAAAATGACCTGTGAATAGGACGTTAGGCCCCTTAGCGCACCTAGGCTGCAAAAAAAGTGTCACACATGTAGTATTACCGTACTCAGGAGAAGTAGTATAATGTGTTTTGGGGTGTATTTTTACACATACCCATGCTGGATGGGAGAAATCTCTCTGTAAATGACTATTTTTTTTTTTACACACAATTGTCCATTTACAGAGAGATTTCTCCCACCCAGCATGGGTATGTGTAAAAATACACCCCAAAACACATTATACTACTTCTCCTGAGTACGGTGATACCACATGTGTGACACTTTTTTGCAACCTAGGTGTGCTAAGGGGCCCAACGTCCAATGAGTACCTTTAGAATTTCACAGGTCATTTTGAGACATTTGGTTTTAAGACTCCTCCTCATGGTTTAGGGCCCCTAAAATGCCAGGGCAGTATAGGAACCCCACAAATGACCCCATTGTAGAAAGAAGATACCCCAAGGTATTCCGTTAGGAGTATGGCGAGTTCATAGAAGATTTTATCTTTTTTTTTTTCCACTCTTAAAGTTTATTGAACAGTAGTAAAAAAAACACATAATAGGTAGTTAACAGATCAGCATGAACAATGAATCAACAGTCTGCTTAGAAGTAGCATGCCTTCTCACTAAAAGTCCATAATATTTTGCTTAAAGGTGGTTAATAACTACACGGATGGACCTAGGTAGTGAGTTAGGGCCTTAATGCATATAAAAAAAATATAATGACTGAGGATACATTAACTTGATATAGAAACTGTATATAGAAGTTAAGGACTTGTAGTATATACACAACTATTTTAAGGGTACTATGCTTGAGCCATTCTAGCTCCTGTGCCAGTGGGGAGAGAGGGGAAGGGAGGATAGGATGGAGAGACGACGAGAGGATAGGGGGAGGGGATAGGTGTATAGTGTGCACAAAGTGGCTATGGTGTGATGTCATGATGGAGGAGGATGATCGTCTAATCCCGCCATTATTGCCTTGTACTCATCTGAGTACTGAAACTCTACCCAGGAGGCCCAGGTGACCATGTATCTTTCCATACGGTCTTGAGAAAGCATAATCATAGCTTCTAGAGACTCGATTGTATCCAATCTCCTAATCCAAGCTTTCACTGAGGGGGGATTTACTGATTTCCAATGCAGAGGTATTAGTGATCAAGCAGCATTTACCATATGGAGAACCAGAGATTTTTTGTATGACTTGATTGATTCAGTTGTGTCGTGGAGGAGGAGGGTGCCTGGTAAAAATCGAATCTTGGAACCTGAAATGTGTTCCATTAATCTATGTATCTCCCGCCAGTATGGGATTATCCGCGGACAGTTCCAGAAAATATGAAGTAGGGAGCCTGGACCCCCTCCACACCTCCAACACACATCAGACTGCAGGGAACATTTTGTGTAGTAGTATGGGAGTTCTGTACCACCTGGAAATAAGCTTGTAACCCTGTTCCTGAATGGTAGCATTAAGAGAGCCTTTGTGGTTAAGCGTAAGAATTTTGTCCCATTGATCCTCTGAGAAGGGGGAACCCAAATCTTCTTCCCAATCTTTCTGGAATTTTATAGTTTGATTACTCAGTGTAGTAAAGAGCATAGAGTATATTTGAGAGATTAAGTGGCTATGTGGATTGGGACTTACCACTAGGTTTTCAACAGGTGTCAGGGGTTTTGACCATACAAAGGCTCCTTTAAAGAGACTCCGTAACAAAAATTGCATCCTGTTTTTTATCATCCTACAAGTTCCAAAAGCTATTCTAATGTGTTCTGGCTAACTGCAGCACTTTATACTATCACAGTGTCTGTAATAAATCAATGTATCTTTCCCCTGTCAGACTTGTCGGCCTGTGTCTGGAAGGCTGCCAAGTTCTTCAGTGTTGTGGTTCTGCTATGAACTCCCCCTTCCCGGCCCCTCTCTGCACACTGCCTGTGTGTTATTTAGATTAGAGCAGCTTCTCTCTTCTCTTTTACAAGCTGGATAAATCGTCCTCTGAGCTGGCTGGGCTTTCACATACTGAGGAATTACAAACAAGGGCAAAGCTGTTTGCAGGAAGAAAAGAGCAGCCTGAAACTTCAGTGCATGAGAACAGGGGGAAAGAAACACACAAATGATCTCTTGAGATTCAAAAGGAAAGCTGTATACAGCCTGCTTGTGTATGGATGTATTTTTCTATGTGTGGACATACTGTACATCAACCTACTTCCTGTTTTGTGGCCATTTTGTTTGTTTACAAACACACTTTTTAAAACTGTTTTTAACCACTTTTAATGCAGCGAGGAGCGGCAAAATTGTGACAGAGGGTAATAGGAGATGTCCCCTAACGCACTGGTATGTTTACTTTTGAGCGATTTTAACAATACAGATTCTCTTTAAGGGAATTCAGGAAGTGACGGATCTGGAAGTATTGCCAGTTGGTTAATTTTACCTCCTCTCTTAAGTGGCTCATGTCTGTAAATGACTTAATGGCTCTAGGTGTAAGAAAGTCTCGGACTCTGGGGCACCCGTCATTAGGCCATTGTTGGAGGAAAGGAATGTCCGATGCAGGGGCAAAGGCGGGGTTGTCATGAAGAGGGGTGAGCTTACCCGGGAAGGAGGTCAGGCCCAAGGCAGGTAGGTATCGCCTCATATTGTTAACTGTGGCTATTAGGATCGGGTTAGTCCATCCCATTCGCTGCTTATTTGTAGTATCGGCCCAACCAATGGAAGGGGCCGCGCATTGTGCGGTTTCTTGTTCAATCAAAACTCATTTTTGGGGATTTGAAGGGCATGCCCATTCTACAACCTTACTCAGCTGAGATGCTAGATGATATTTAAACAGATCTGGGAGGCCCATCCCTCCCAATTCCTTAGGCAAGGTAAGTATTGTACGTCTGATTCGAGGTGGTTTCTGACCCCATATGAATCTATTTATGTGTGTCTGAAGATCTTTTAAGAACTTAGATGGAAGGGCAATTGGTAGACATTGGCTGATATATAGGAACCTGGGTAGCAGATTCATCTTTACAGACGCCAGCCTCCCAAACCACGATAGGCTTTTCTGAGTACCCCATTTAGCTAGATCTTGCTGCAGGGTTGATGCTATGGTTTCAAAGTTAGCTGAGAACAGAGCTGAAAGTGAATGTGGGATATTAATCCCTAAGTATCTAAGCGCCTGTGGCTCCCATTTAAATGGGAAGGAGTTTCGGCAGATTTTTACCTCATTGGCCTCTAAAGATATATTGAGGGCTTGGGATTTGTGGAAATTGATCTTAAAGAGAACCCGAGGTGGGTTTGAAGAATATTATCTGCATACAGAGGCTGGATCTGCCTATACAGCCCAGCCTCTGTTGCTATCCCAAACCCCCCTAAGGTCCCCCTGCACTCTGCAATCCCTCATAAATCACAGCCACGCTGCTGACAAACAGCTTGTCAGAGCTGGCTGTGTTTATCTCTATAGTGTTAGTCTGCTGCTCTCCCCGCCTCCTACAGAACTCCAATCCCCGCCTGCATCCCTTCCCTTCCTGCTGATTGGAGGGAAGGGACGGAGGCAGGGACCGGAGCTATGCAGGAGGCGGGGGAGCAGCTGAGACTGACACTACAGATGTAAACACAGCCTCACAGCACGGCTGTGATTTATGAGGGATTGCAGAGTGCAGGGGGACCTTAGTGGGGTTTGGGATAGCAACAGAGGCTGGGCTGTATAGGCAGATCCAGCCTCTGTATGCAGACAACATTCTTTAAACACACCTCGGGTTCTCTTTAAGATTGGAAATTACCCCGAACTCCTCGAATCTACGGATGAGGTTTGGGATTGAGATTAAGGGGTCTTGAAGAAAGAAAAGTAGATCGTCTGCGAAAGCAGCGACTACTTGATCAGTGGATCCTATTGTTATACCTTTAATTGAAGAGTCCGTTCTAACCACATTTAAGAAGGGTTCCAGCGTTAGTACATATATAAGCGGTGAGAGGGGGCAACCCTGACAGGTCCCATTGGAAATTTGAAATGGTTGTGAGAGCAAGCCATTAGCTTTTACTCTTGCTGAGGGGTTGGAGTAGAGAAGACCTATCCATAATTTCATAAGAGGGCCTAGTCCCAGGCTTGACAGGGTGGCATGGATATAATCCCATGCCACTCTGTCAAAAGCCTTTTCAGCATCCGTTGATAGCATAAATGACTTGATGGAGTTTTTCCTGGCAAATGACATGATTCCTACTGTGCGCATCACATTATCTTTAGCTTCTCTGCCTGGAATGAATCCTGTCTGGTCTGGCTTAACATAACTGGGTATGTGAGGGAGCAAACGGTTGGCTAAAATATTTGCCAAAATCTTGGCGTCTAGGTTTAACAGGGAGATGGGCCTGTAGCTGCCACAGGACTGAGGGTCCTTCCCGGGTTTTGGGATTACCGTTATATGGGCTTCGAGAAATTGTGAGGAGGGAAGGGTCCCTTGTTCAATTGAATTGAAAGCATCAACGAAGGCTGGGGCTAGTTTATTACTAAAGAGTTTGTAGTATTGGGATGTTAGGCCATCCGGGCCTGGAGCCTTTCCTGCTTTTAAACCTTTTACCGCTAGGAGGAATTCATCCTCCGAGATGGGAGCTTCAAGCTCCTCTCTTTCTGATTGGGAAAGTTGTAATGGCGATGAGTATTTGGATAGAAAATCTAACAATTTGCTATCTCTAGTTTCTCTGGCTTTTGCAGAGAGCTCCTTAGGGGTGAGGTTGTATAAGTGCTGATAGAATACCCTGAATTCCTCCACAATCTCCTCAGATTTGATGACTTTAGCTTGTCTTTTGTCAATTAGCGAATGAATGTGATTCTGGAAAGATTGTTTCCTTAAAGCCTTAGCTAGGAGTTTTCCACTCTTGTTTCCCATCTCATAAAAAACCTTCTTACCAGCTAAGATTTTCCTTTTTGCCTCAGTGAAAAGTAACTTGTTTAACATTATTCTAGCGTTTGTCAATTCCTCCAGGGTTTGAGTGGCCAATGATCGTTTGTGACTGTTTTCTAAATGGAGGATTTTGTTAGATAATTGGGTAATCCCCTCTTCCCGTTCTTTTTTAAGTTTTGAACCCATTCGTATAAAGTGCCCCCTCACTACTGGTTTATGGGCCTCCCAAATTGTCAGATTAGGTGTTTCAGGGCGTTTATTGATAAGGAAATACTCATCTATTGCCCGCTGGGTTTCTTCAATACTATGTTTTTCAGCCAAGAGATTGGGGTTGAGTCTCCAGCACCATGACTTGGCCAGTTTCTCAGGGAGTTGGATGTTGAGAAAGACCGGGGAGTGATCTGATATGACCTTTGAACCTATGGAGGAATCGAGGACCATGGAGAGATCTCTCTGGGTCACAAAGAGATAATCAATCCTGGTATATTTCCTATGGAGAGCGAAAAAAAATGTAAAGTCCTTCTCCTCTGGGTGGGATACCCGCCAGGAGTCGAAGCTGCGCATTGGAGGCAGCGAATCGCGACGGCGTGCGTGGGGCACCCCCTTCCCTTGCCTGCTTTCTCTCTCCTACCTGGTAAGCTACAGCCTTCTCCATGCCATACTATTAGTATACAGCCCTTATCTGTTTCTCACCATCTGCATACAGCCCTTTATCCTTTTTCCACTATTAGCACCTCACTGACTTCTGTATCTATTTTTTCTCATGGTTATTGATCCCACATTTTCATTGGGGGGTTTATCACTCTGGTCCTCCTCATCTTTGCACTATGCACTTTACCTTTTTGCACGCATCGGCTGACAGCTTGTCAGGGGTTTTTTGACATTTATTAGTATTTTATTTTTCATATATAATTTATATATATGTGTATTTATTGTGATATTTTTCACCAGGCTCTGCTACGCTGGCCACTATAGGTTGAATTATATGTCTCAACATTCATTATATGTACTGTGTTACCTAGATTTTCTTTTTGTTTATTTATTTTTACAACATCTGTACATATATATAATTTTTCATATACTTGTGCATGTTTTTTGTCGCTGGCTCCCCGCCCCTTCCCGCCCCCTGTCCTGTCCCCTCTGAGTGCGCCATAGCGGATCTCCGTTCCTGGGCATTTTCTCCCATTTGCCAGGGTGGAGCGCACTATTTGCGCTCCAATGACGCGCTCCTGTGCACCTCCGCGTCATCGCGCGGGGCGTCCAAGCGTGGGGACGCGGGGGGCGTGACTGGGGCTGCCGGCCAGTGCGACCAGCATAAGAACGCCGTCATGGCGCTCTCTCAACATGCTCTCCGCTGCCCGCCTTTGATAAGGCCGTTAGGAAACGGCGAAACATGTTAGGCTACATCACAGCGAGATACTCTGCCACCTTGCCACTTGGGACTCCTCTCCAATAACATCATCTTTCTTCTGGAAACCATTTGGACAGTCGGTTTGGTAACTATATCACCACCCATGCATCACTCTATGTGGATCTCCATTATTGTGTGTGGAACTTTACCAAATGCTGAGCTATACGCTATATCATTATACTCAGATCCTAGGGATCTCTAATGCTGGATTCCTGCTGGCTTTGGTCAACATACTGCTTGCCTACATATGGCTTCTCAGCTTGCTACAGATTCTGTAGTGGAACTGTGCTAACTGCTGTTTGTGGAACTTTGCGTACTGCTGAGCTATATGCTATATAACCGCACTCAGATCCAAGGGACTTTTAGTGCTGGATTTTTGTTGGCCTCCATCAACATACCGCTTGCCTGCGCACTGTTTTCCCAGCTTGCTACAGATGATATTGTGGTCATTGATCCATACACCAGGTGCTGCTGTGTTTGAAACTATACTGCTCACTAACAACCTCCTGACAACCTGCTTGGCTTACTAACCACTTACTAGCACCATTCACCTCTGCGAGTGAGGGGTGCACTTATGTGAACACCAACAGCCATAACAGTGCTTTTGTGTCATTTGTTGTATAACTAGCCCCTGCGAGTGGGGGGCTCAGCTGCTTCACCTCTACATCCTGTTTTTTACAATGGAGAACTATCTTTATCCCCATACATGGTTTCCTTTACATTAATTGAAACATCTCTATACATAACTTTTTTTGGGGACTGCAGCCCCACAGTATAGACGGAGATTTGGAGTTCATAGTGGCCTCTCTGTGGCGGAGTTGTATGACTACAATTTTTAACGTTTATATTTAGATTGTGTGTATATGTTTAGTTTTAGAATATTTGTATTTTTGTACTAATAAAGTTGTTGTGAATTTTCATGCACCCAAGAGCCAACTCTCTCTTTTTTGTTGCTTTCTTATATCTTTGTTGGCAGGATGCATGAAAAAGATTTTTTCTGATAATTAATACTACGTGTTCATTCATCCATTCACTATTCCCAATCAATCTCAGGTTCCCCTTTGAGTAATTTACACAATATATGTTTGAGGCATCCAGCCTTTGGGAAACCTGGGTTGAGGGATTATATTGGAGTATATGTATGATAACAGCCAGTGAAACCTGTGGGTCATGTTACAGTGGGACGAGATCATACAGCAGGTGGGGGAGGAATGTGCACGAGACAGAGGGGCACGCAATGCTGAGCAGCTAATTAATTCCAGCTTTAGAAAGCTGGTAAAACTGTATGAACAGAAGAGTAGAACATGGTGGAATATTAAGTTTAATGAAAAGTATCTGCAAGAGGGGAAAGCTCCCTTATGGCTTCGTATTCAGATTTTTCCTTTTAAAAAACCTTTAACAGATAACTTCAAACAAAAATGGGAGGATAATTTTGAACATTGCTCTGGGGTTATGCTTGGATTGATGCAGGAGTTGGAGGAGACTGATCTGTTGGAAATCGATAAAAAAATTGGAGCAATTCGAGAATCTTTAAATTCATTTACTGAACATCCATTGTTTCTAACTAGAAATAAGAATCTCAAGTTACATATTGAGAAGTATAATAAGGAGTTACTAACTCGGAAAGAAAATAAATTGGAGAGAGACAAAGCAGCTTATAAATTTGGCTACGCCTATAGGTGGGGCAAAGCTCCCCCCAGGGGCAAAAAGCCTGTTCCGATTAATCATCCCCCCGATAAACTCCCCGCGGCACCCCCTGCGGACGCCCCTGGCGACTCTAGCCCTTTAGAAGAGTCAGAATCATCGGTAGGACGTGAGAGTGACACATCAGTCTCCTCCACCGGACACGGCCCAGACATCCCCCAGCGTCCGGCAACTAGATCAACCATTAAGGTTATAAAGGGGTCCCAAGGTACTTCAACATCGAAAATTAAAAATAAAATTCTCAAGCAAAAAGAGAAGGAAATAAAGTCTCGGAGGGGCCCTATTAATAAATACCTATCCGCTAACACCTCACAGGAGGAGGAGAGTGAAGTGGAGGGAGGAGCATGTGGCGGCTCTGGCTCCCAGTCATCCTCCTCCTATTTTTTGGAGGAGGACGGGAGACAGATATTGCCAACGTGACTGGCGCTTCCACTTCAAACTCTTCCAATAACAATATGCAAGTTATTAATATATCTGGCTTCGAATTCACTAGCCATACGATGGATCTTCTGGCTAAGGGGCTGGGCTTTTGCCCCAATAGCACCTTGGACAGATTTGAATTTGTTAAAGATTTACATCTTTTTGCACGCAAAATTGTTTTGAAAATGTTGCATAAAAGGAAGGAAAATTCCCCCTTAGGGGGCATGATCACTGATTGGAAAGATTGGTCTAATCAGGACTACAGAGCCTTGATGGACCTTGTGAAACTAAGTGAAGAAAGTGGTCACATTGATGGTGGGGATTTTTTTGGATTTGATTCAGAGGAGAGATCTGTGAGTGGCTCCATCAATCAACAGTTCAGATCTCGCTCAACCTCATTCCCCCCCTTCTCCTTATGTCCTAGTGTTAACTCTTTTGTTTCTTTAGTAGAGGAGGATATTCGTAAATTATGGACTGAAAAACACCATACTCCCAACTTATCGTTGGAAGAATCTCAAGCGCTGCATGAGCTACGCCAAAATAGAGACATTATTATTAAACCCTCGGACAAGGGGGGGAATGTGGTTATCATGAGATCTGAGCAATATATATATATGTGCCAAAAAATTCTTAAGAACAGGGAATGGTACTGTAGGGTCTCCGCATCCAGGGTCATCACTAATCAGAGAAGTCTATTTGATCTTATTGATACGGCTGTAAGTGAGGGCGTCATTACGGCGGAAGTCGGCGCCTTTCTGAAAGTTGAGAACCCGGTTACACCAACGTTTTACGCGTTACCCAAAGTTCACAAGAATCCATTTAGGCCCCCGGGACGCCCCATTGTATCGGGCAATGGGTCTCTCACGGAAAAAATTAGTGTCTACGTAGATAGACACCTACAACCACATGTCCATCGGTTACCCTCTTATGTACAGGACACTTTGCATCTTCTCACTCTATTGGAGGGATTGCAATTGCCTACGGACGCTCTGCTGGTGACCCTGGATGTGGAGGCTCTCTACTCCAGCATACCACAGGAGAAAGGTGTGGATGCTGTGGGTAGATTTTTGAGTGAAATGGATGTGGGCGAGACTCCACATAATCAGTTCCTCCTGGATTGCTTGAGGTTTATTCTTCGGAATAACGTTTTCGTCTTTGATGGTGTCCACTACCTCCAGGTGCAGGGGGCGGCCATGGGAACCACATGTGCTCCCTCTCTGGCCAACCTGTACCTGGGGGAGTGGGAACGCCACCTTTTCGGAAATGACGCCCTCGTCATGTACCTGTGCCACATTGTATCTTGGCATAGGTACATAGACGATGTGCTGATGTTCTGGACTGGTGGCAAGGACCTACTGGATGAGTTCATTATGTCCTTAAATCACAATGATTGGAACTTGAAATTCACCATGGAGAGTCACAGCAGCTCGATCCCTTTTCTGGATCTCATCATTAGTGCCGATGGAGAGGGCCATTTATCCACCCAGATTTATCGCAAATCCACGGCATCCAATGCCTACTTACATGCAAGTAGTGCGCATCCATCACATACTATACGTGGTATACCTACCGGACAATATTTACGTGTCCGACGTAATTGTACTGATGATGTTACATTTGAGAAGGAAGCCAAATTATTGCGAAGCCGATTTAAAGAAAGAGGTTATAAAGATCGTTGGCTCAAAAAGGCATACAAACGAGCCAAATTGACCAATCGTTCGGATCTTTTACAAAAAAAGCCTAAGTCCTTAGACGATTTCAAAGAAACTCGTTTAATCACGCGATATAGCGATCAAAATCGGGGGGTCGTTGGCATTCTCCAGCGGCATTGGCACATTCTTACCAAAGATAATACCATCAATGAATTTGTTCCCTATAAACCTGAGATTACCTATAGACGAAGTAAGACACTAGGGGACTTGCTCTCCACAAGCCATTTTTGGGGTAAAAAGGGACCTGATAGTCACTGCAAAGTCAAGGGCACGTATAGCTGCGGTGGATGCGCTTACTGCCAATATTTACAAATTGGGAAATCGGTTGTTCTGCCCAATGGCCGCAGGTGGTATTTGCAACATTTTGTGAACTGCAATACCCCTGCGGTCATTTATTTGCTTTATTGCAGATGTGGTTGTTTTTATATTGGCAAAACTTCTCGAGCTCTTAAAGAAAGAATTAAGGATCACGTAGGAGATATCACATGCTGCAACTTTAAATCCCCCATTTCCCGTCATGTTCATCTTGAACATCGCGGTGATGCTCATTATGTCAGATTTATAGGACTCGATGTGATTCATCGACATCCTAGGGGGGGTAATATAGATAGAGCTTTACTTCAATTGGAGTCCCGATGGATTTTCAATCTGGGCGCCACTAAAGACAAAGGCCTTAATGACAGCATTAACTATCGGGTCTTCCTCCCCAATTAGGCTTGTTGAGGGAGTGAGGCCATTGGCTGCTTTCCAGACCCTGTTCCCCTGTCTCTTTACTGTTACACCTGCTCTTCCATTGCCTCAGCTGCTAGGGGAGGGGGCCCATATCCCCCCCTTCCTTTTTGTTCTCGTCCTCGCTGTTCTATATATGCTACTCACTCTATATGATGGACATGGGATTTTTGCATGCCCATCGGGTACTTATTTATTCATACGGCTGTTTACATGTCTCCAATGTGGTAGTTTATACAAGATATGTTTCTTCAACATTTGACCACAGCAGATTTCCTTGTGTAATCAATTTTTTCACCAGGCTCTGCTACGCTGGCCACTATAGGTTGAATTATATGTCTCAACATTCATTATATGTACTGTGTTACCTAGATTTTCTTTTTGTTTATTTATTTTTACAACATCTGTACATATATATAATTTTTCATATACTTGTGCATGTCTTTTGTCGCTGGCTCCCCGCCCCTTCCCGCCCCCTGTCCTGTCCCCTCTGAGTGCGCCATAGCGGATCTCCGTTCCTGGGCATTTTCTCCCATTTGCCAGGGTGGAGCGCACTATTTGCGCTCCAATGACGCGCTCCTGTGCACCTCCGCGTCATCGCGCGGGGCGTCCAAGCGTGGGGACGCGGGGGGCGTGACTGGGGCTGCCGGCCAGTGCGACCAGCATAAGAACGCCGTCATGGCGCTCTCTCAACATGCTCTCCGCTGCCCGCCTTTGATAAGGCCGTTAGGAAACGGCGAAACATGTTAGGCTACATCACAGCGAGATACTCTGCCACCTTGCCACTTGGGACTCCTCTCCAATAACATCATCTTTCTTCTGGAAACCATTTGGACAGTCGGTTTGGTAACTATATCACCACCCATGCATCACTCTATGTGGATCTCCATTATTGTGTGTGGAACTTTACCAAATGCTGAGCTATACGCTATATCATTATACTCAGATCCTAGGGATCTCTAATGCTGGATTCCTGCTGGCTTTGGTCAACATACTGCTTGCCTACATATGGCTTCTCAGCTTGCTACAGATTCTGTAGTGGAACTGTGCTAACTGCTGTTTGTGGAACTTTGCGTACTGCTGAGCTATATGCTATATAACCGCACTCAGATCCAAGGGACTTTTAGTGCTGGATTTTTGTTGGCCTCCATCAACATACCGCTTGCCTGCGCACTGTTTTCCCAGCTTGCTACAGATGATATTGTGGTCATTGATCCATACACCAGGTGCTGCTGTGTTTGAAACTATACTGCTCACTAACAACCTCCTGACAACCTGCTTGGCTTACTAACCACTTACTAGCACCATTCACCTCTGCGAGTGAGGGGTGCACTTATGTGAACACCAACAGCCATAACAGTGCTTTTGTGTCATTTGTTGTATAACTAGCCCCTGCGAGTGGGGGGCTCAGCTGCTTCACCTCTACATCCTGTTTTTTACAATGGAGAACTATCTTTATCCCCATACATGGTTTCCTTTACATTAATTGAAACATCTCTATACATAACTTTTTTTGGGGACTGCAGCCCCACAGTATAGACGGAGATTTGGAGTTCATAGTGGCCTCTCTGTGGCGGAGTTGTATGACTACAATTTTTAACGTTTATATTTAGATTGTGTGTATATGTTTAGTTTTAGAATATTTGTATTTTTGTACTAATAAAGTTGTTGTGAATTTTCATGCACCCAAGAGCCAACTCTCTCTTTTTTGTTGCTTTCTTTTAATTTATATATATGTGTATTTATTGTGATATATCTGCTGGCATTGTGGATTTGTGACTACATTCATCCTATTATCATGTGCCCCATGATCTATTGATTTAGTGTTTTAATTCCTTGTATACTGAATAAAGTTGGTTTATTATTCATTATTGAATTGAGTGGTGCGGTTTTTTAGGGAACTACTTTTTCTTTTGTTTGTACAGGAGTCTATAAGTGTCATGTTTTGTAGGCGTGATTTGATTAATCTGAGTGCTCTGTAGGAAAGAGTGGAGGATCCATCTGAGCAGTCTAGTAGCGGATTTAGGGGGATGTTAAAGTCGCCTCCTAATATTAATATGCCATTACAGAAGTTTGCGAGTTTAGACAGCGCAGCGGAGAGGAAGGAAGGCTGCTGTCTATTGGGAGCATAGAGTGATGCCAACGTGATCTTCCTATCCCCCACCGATCCCCTTACAAAGAGGAATCTCCCCTCTGGGTCACTGACCACCTCCTCAGATTTAAACGGAATATCTCTGCGTATAAAAATGGAAACCCCCTTAGACTTGGAGCCAGGAGAGGAAGAGTGGAACATCACAGGAAAGCGAGAATCAAACCTGCCCGGAATATGTGAGGTTCTGAGGTGTGTTTCCTGTAAAAAAGCAAATTGTACATTTTCCTTTCTGATATAGTCAAAAATCATAGATCGTTTTTCCGGCGTGTTCATGCCGTTAACATTGAGCGACATAAATTTCCATCTCAACATACCAACCCTTTGTATCTCGTTAGCATGGAGTGGGTCCATCATGACCAGGTCTTTTGTATCCGCTGGTGTCACTGTGTGCCAGTGGAGCGAAGGGGGGGGTAGAGGGAAAGGGAACAGTAGGATAGATATGAGAGCACCAGCACAGGAGCAGAAAGCTACTCTGTAGACTGAATCTAAAGAGTCGCATGTATATTAACCCACGTAGGTACGGCTTGGATAGACGTACCTACCACTAAGGTGGGAAAAAAAAGGTCAGTGTATATTCAACACACTGTGTTCAATAAAAGAGAGCTAGAAGTCTATCACCAGAAAAGCTGATAAAAGATATCAAATAACAAGATGGTCATAAAAAAAGAACTCCAACTAGATCCGCCAACTGGATCAGAGAAAAAAGGCATTCTTAACCGATTCAGATTCAGTCATCTCGGGGAGCTCTTTTAACTGCTGAATAAGCCCAGGTTCTAACAGTTTAAACCCGAACTACACCAGAATTACATAAGAAATATGAGAGCATCATCCTCTTTTCTCATGACTCCACTCAACCTCCCTCCCGCCTCATAACAGTGCTATAACCGAAGCTTTTATATTAACATGAATATCTCATTTCTCATATGCAACAGGCACGGGAGATTAGATTTGAATAGGATAGACAGTACCTCTGTATAGCTGTCCCGTAGTAGATAGCGGTTCTACCTGTCTCAGGTCCCAGAATGGGGTATACACATCTATCTCAAAATAACATATAAAGCACATAATATGTTCTTGTGTCTCCACATCTGTGACAGCAATATACACTTTTGGGCATGTTGTAAACCACTGAAGCCGGGGATATGGATGAGGGAGGGGGGAAGGGAGGGGGGGGTAAGTAGGATGTAAGGGCTGGGGGGAGGGGGGGGGGGGAGAGAGAGAGGGGGGGGGAGGAGGATATCCAGCGGTTTCCTTCATTTGTCTGATCCTCATCTTTTAAGTGTGTTAGGCAAAGCAGTTATATGGAGGTGGAGGTTGCAGGAGAGCAAGGTAATAAGTTGTGCCGTATGTCTGCTGCGCCAGGTAGTCAATGTCAAGGTGGGTTCAACAGTTGCTACCGGAGTTTGAAGGCAATTCACCAATGGGGGACGTGAAAGCAATAAAGGTGTCACTGCATGAGAGGTAAGGGGAGCCATCAAACTGGTAATTGAAGTTGGAGGTTAGGGAGTTGCTCGATCTTCCTCACTTGGGTCTGGAATACTCAGGGAGGGTGTTAGTGGCTTCTTAGTTGCCGAGTAGGACTCCCTAGAGGGTGAACAGTCTCGATTACCTGACTCACGGCGATAACGGGATATCTCTCCTCTAAAGGCAGCAGGATTGGTGACAGTGGGATCATAATCCCAGTCCGGAAGTTTGATTAGAGGGATATCCAGGTCTACGCACTTACGCAGAACTCCGTCAGTCCCTCTGCATTGCGCAGCACAAAAATCTTGCCGCCCCGGTTCACCGTGAGTGCGAAGGGAAAGCGCCATCTGTAAGCCAGGCCCCTCTCCTTTAGAGCCTGCAGTAGTGGTTTCAGGATACGCCTTTTGGACAAAGTAATCAAGGATAGATCCTGGTATAAGTGAATCTGTTTCTCATTAAAAAGAATCTTGTCTTGATTTCTTGTGGCTCGCATAATATTTTCTTTCAGGGTGAATGATGCCAGGCAACAAATAATGTCCCTAGGTTGATCCCCTTCTGTGCCTCGCGGTTTTAGGGCCCTGTGAGCTCGGACAAACTCAATAGGGGAGTCAGAGGAGCGATCCAAGAGGTCATTAAAGATGGCGGATAAGGCCTGCTGGGTCTGGGGCTACAGACTCCGGGACGCCCTTAATACGAATATTGCTTCTCCGCCCGCGGTTATCTAGGTCCTCTATCAGACGTGTGTGTTCTGCCAAGCGGATATTGTGGCGGCTCGTCGATTGTTTAAGTGAGGCAATCTGGGTGTCTCGCTTGGCGCCATCTGATTCTAAGGTGAGCAGTTTATTTCCCAGTGCGGCTACCTCCATACGGACCTCCGCTATGGCTGAATGCAGGGATGATTATATATCTTCGGCCAGCGCCTTAAAGTCTGCTAGTGTGGGAGAGGGGTGCTGTGTGCCACTGACCTGCGAGCTTGTGGAGGATGGTGAGTATGCCAGGGTCTGCGTAGCTTTCGGCTCCTTAGGCGGTGCCATCTTGGAGGCCTGGTTGTTTGTACGCTGGGTGCGGAATATCTCCGGTACTGTCTTTTAAGACTGGGCTAAAGTCTGTCTAGTTTCGACTGTGGTGCTTTGCTGCTTGCGGGTGCTCCTCATAGCAAGGAAAGTCGGTCAGAGAACGCTGGAAATTAAGCTTCTGGCGGATCTAGATCGGGAGCTCAAGACTTAAGCAGCCATCTTCATGAAGCGCCAAGCCACGCCCCCGAAGATTTTATCTTTTGTCACAAGTTAGCGGAAATTGATTTTTATTGTTTTTTTTTTTTTTTTACAAAGTGTCATTTTCCGTTAACTTGTGACAAAAAATAAAATCTTCTATGAACTCACCATACTGCTAACTGAATACCTTGGGGTGTCTTATTTCTAAAATGGGGTCATTTGTGGGGTTCCTATACTGTCCTGGCATTTTAGGGGCCCTAAACCGTGAGGAGTAGTCTTGAAACCAAATGTTTCAAAATGACCTGTGAAATCCTAAAGGTACTCATTGGACTTTGGGCCCCTTAGCGCAGTTAGGGTGCAAAAAAGTGCCACACATGTAGTATCGCTGTACTCGGAAGTAGTATAATGTGTTTTGGGGTGTATTTTTACACATACCCATGCTGGGTGGGAGAAATATCTCTGTAAATGGAAAATTGTGTGTAAAAAAAAAAAAAAAAATCAAAAAAATATCATTTACAGAGATTTCTCCCACGCAGCATGGGTATGTGTAAAAATACACCCCAAAATAAACATTATACTATTTCTCCTGAGTACGGTGATACCACGTGTGACACTTTTTTGCAGCCTATGTGCGCTAAGGGGCCCAAAGTCCTATGAGCACCTTCAGGCTTTACAGGGGTGCTTACAATTTAGCACCCCCCCCAAAATGCCAGGACAGTAAACACACCCCACAAATGGAAAGTAGACATCCCAAAGTATTCAGAGAGGGGCATGGTGAGTCTGTGGCAGATTTCATTTTTTTTGTCACAAGTTAGCAGAAATAGAAACTTTTTTTGATTTATTTTTTTTGTCACAAAAAATAAAATCTTCTATGAACTCACCATGCCTCTCAGTGAATACTTTGGGATGTCTTCTTTCTAAAATGGGGTCATTTGGGGGGTATTTATACTATCTTTAATTCTAGCACCTCATGAAACATGACAGGTGCTCAGAAAAGTCAGAGATGCTTCAAAATGGAAAAATTCACTTTTTGCACCATAGTTTGTAAACTATAACTTTTACCCAAACCAATAAATATACACTTATTGGATTTTTTTTTTATCAAAGACATGTAGCAGAATAAATTTGGACAAAAATGTATATAGAAATTTTACTTTATTTGAAAAAAAATGTCAGCACAGAAAGTAAAAAAAACAAAACATTTTTTTGGCAAAATTCATGTCTTTTTTCATGAATATAATAAAAACTAAAAATCACAGCAGCAATCAAATAGCATCAAAAGAAAGCTGTATTAGGGACAAGAAAAGGAGGTAAAATTAATTTAGGTGGTAGGGTGTATGACCGAGCAATAAACCGTTAAAGCTGCAGTGGTCTGAATGGAAAAAAAGTGTCTGGTCCTTAAGGGGTTTTATGACTGCAGTCCTTATGTGGTTAAGGTAGGCATTTAAGCGATGTATGGCAGCTTCAAGTAGCCACAGTGTTTTGGGACAGTAATAAGTGGCAGGTGGACCGAGACTCTGGACTATCCTGTGCTTATATTGTTAGTGGATTTTATTGTTGTCTGTGTCACAGCTAAGGTGAGCAATAGTGCTTAGTTGTAGTAGCTGACTTTGTGATGTAATGCATCAATTTGTTTACATCACATGAAGTGTTTATTTTTCAACTCCAGTCAAACTTGTGTTTTGTCTGGCTCATCTATGCACTGCTCTTCACAGAGTGACTCCTCAGACACTGCTCTCCCCCAGAATCTATGCTGCTCCTCCTCAGAATCTATGCTGCTCCTCCCCAGGTTCAGTGCTGCTCCTCCCCAGGATGTATACTGTTCCTCCCCAGGATCTATGCTCCTCCCCCCCTTCCCAGTTCTGTGCTGCTCCTCCCCAGAATCTATGTTGCTCCGGCCCAGCCTGAGGTGATAGGAGACAAATCTTGTGGTTTTTATATATAAATACATTTTATTACTTTTTCCACAACAAAAGAAAAAGCTTACAACATACAGTACACCTGTAAGTATCTAGAAAACATTTCATCTACAAAGAGATTTTGGATTCCTTGCCATCTTAAAGTGTATCCGAGGTGACATGTGACATGAGGAGATAAACCTGTGTATGTACAGTGAAAAAACATTAATAACCAGGCTGTTTTACTTGTTTTATTTTGCTGCCTGAAAGAGTTAATTTTTAGGCATGGAAGTGACAGCTTGTGTCTTGTCAAAACCTTCTCTGGAATATAGTAAACATCACTGATAAACAGATTACAGTCATCAATACAACTTCAGAATACAACTTCTGAGAACAAGGGAGAGATGGGAAAAGGTCAATAGTTCATGTATTTTCATTATGGACACTTAATAGGCTGCCACTGAGCAGAGACAACAATACATTAATTCTACTTTGTAAATGTTTAAATATCAAATAAAACCATGGGATATTAAAAAAAAAAAAGTAATTTTTAGTAGTAGAAGGATAAATAGAATGGTCTATCTCATTATATCATTATTTTCAACTCGCTTTTTCTTTGAAGACAGCATCTACTGTTATTCTATATATTAACTTTATTCATATTACTTAATTATGGAATTTGAAAGTAAGAAAAGAAAACATTGATCAGTAACATATGAAGTTTTACAAATTAACATCTGATTTCATGGAGCGCCTCCTGCTGGTGTGACTGGTGAGTTGTGTATGCAGAAGTCTTCTCACTGCTGTAGTACTCAGGTCTTGAACACTACAAGAGATGTCTCCTGACACACCTGTGTCTGATTGGCTGCCCACGGTGGGTATGGTGGGGGGGAGTGTCGAGGACACCATAAACTGATAATAAGAAACCAAGGGTAGTCACTTTACAATTATTATAATAATAATGACAAGGTGGGCGGGTACACCAGAGAGTTTTTAGCAGGTGCAGAGCCAGGAATGATGGCACAGTGATGTCACCACTGGAGTCTCCAAGAGATAAAAGAAGCCAGCAAATCTCTCCTCCCACCAGACTCCACTTATAGTTTCTCGGTGGAGCAATCTCTTAATGACTCCTCCCCATCATCCAGCTTTCTAGTGACAGAAGAGGTCAGCCTGTTTCTAATTTCAGTGTAGATGAGTTCTTGTCTGTGTGAGATTTCTGGTGTCTCTGAAGTTTGCTTTTCTCAAAGAAACCTTTCCCACATTCTGAACATGAAAAAGGGTGCTCCCCTCTTTGTCTCCTCGTGTGCTGATGAAGGTTTCCACCCTTAAAGGGAACCCGAGGTGAAAATGAACTGATGAGATGAACAATTATAATTATCCTCCTACTCCTAAAAATGACTTTTTAAGACATCCCAGGATTTTGTTTTATATTTAAACATTTAGAAAGTAGATTGAATGTTTTGTTGTCTCTATTCAGTTGCAGTCTATTAAGTGTCCCTAAATGAAAATACATGAACTATATTGACCCTTTCTCTCTCCATCTGCTCTCAGAAATATGTAGAAAATGTATTTTGCCACAAAAAACTTTTATGGTTGTAATTTTCTTATCAGTGATGTTTACTATATTCCTGACAAGGTTCTGACAAGACAGAAGCTGTCATATCCAGCCTTAAAAATTAACTATTTCAGGCAGCAAAATAAAACAAGTAAAACACCCTGGTTATTAATATGTTTCGTACTGTACATACACATGTTTATCTCATCATGTCACATGTCGCCTCGGGTACACTTTAAGGAAGCATTTCCCACACTCTGAACATGCATAAGGTTTCTCATCTGTATGACTTCAAAGGAGTCTAAAAAAAAATTCACCCTTTACCAAAAAATCTCTTTCCCTTCACTGAACTGAAGATTGACTGCCTGATGCCATATGACTCTTCTCATTGAAATCGTTCCCACACTCGAAACATGAAAAATGATTGTCGCCTGTGTGATATTTCTGTTGAGTTAGAAGACGGTCTTTACGAGTGTAAGCTTTTCCATAGACTAAGTACGCAAAGCAACAGGCACCTGTATGACACCTCTGTTTTGAAATTCAAGCATTTCCCACACTCTGAACATGAAAGCAGACAAGACAAATAACATTTATATTGCACATTGCTCCTGACGTACTCAAAGCACCAGAGCTGTAGCCACTAGAACACGCTCTATAGGAAGTAGCAGTGTAGGGGAGTCTTGCCCAAGGACTCCTTACTGAATAGGTGCTAGCTTACTGAACAGGAACAGCCAAGATTTGAACCCAGGTCTCCTGTATCTGAGGCAGAGCCCTTAACCATTACACCATCCACCATCCAAAACATATGCTCACTTTCATGAATTCTGGTGTTGATCAATACTTTCTTTAATATCAAATTATTTCTCACATGGTAAGCATGAGATGGAAGGCTTATTTGTGTGAGTTTTCAGATGTCTCAGAAGACCTTCTGTCTGAATGAAACTTTTCCTGCTTTCTGAACATGACAACAACATGTTATGACTTCTCAAGTGCTATACAGGAGTTAAATTATCAACATAACATTTCCCACACTCTGAATGTTAGAAAGCACTCTCACCAATATGTTTTGTCATGTGAATCAGAAGATTTTTACTGTCGCCGTAGCATTTTCCACACTCTGAGCATGAATAAGGCCTCTCACCTGTGTGACCTCTGACGTGTCTAACAAGGTCATTCTTTGCTGCAAATCGCTTCCCACACTCTGAACATGAAAAGGGTTGCACACCTCTATGTCTTTTCATGTGCTTAACAAGAGCTCCACTCTCGGCAAAACTTTTCCCACATTCTGAACATGAATAAGGCTTTTCCCCTGTGTGACGTCTGAAGTGTACAACAAGGTCCCCCTTTGCTGAAAACCTCTTGCCACACTCTGAACATGAAAAAGGACGCTCGCCTGTGTGAGATACCTGATGCCTAATAAGGTGACTCCTCTGAAAAAAGTCTTTCCCACATTCTGAACATGAATAAGGCCTCTCACCTGTGTGACTTCTGAAGTGTCTTTTAAGATTTCGCTTTGTTAAATATCTCTTCCCACACTCTGAACATGAGAAAGGATGCTCGTGTTCATGAGTTTTCTGGTGTTGAACAAGGTTTCCTTTAGTAACAAAAAACTTCTCACAAAGTAAGCATGGAAAACGTTTTGTACCTGTGTGAGTCTTCTGGTGTTGAAGAAGATCGTTATTCTCAGTAAAACGTTTCCCACACTCTGAACATGAATAAGGATGCCCCTCTATGTGTGTTTTAAGATGTAAAATAAGAGTGGCTCTCCTATTAAAACTTTCACCACATTCAGAACATGATAATGGTTTACCAGCTCCACTCTTAGCAGCACTTGAGTTACGGGCAGAGTCCTCAGCATTAGGTGGAGTTTTTATAGAATATGATTGGTCAAAAGATTCCTCAGGGTCAGAGAATGATCCACCTGCACTGTGATCTCTATGATGTGTATTTCCAGTAATTGGAGAACATTGTGTGACACCATCTTCTGTAGCGCCATCTGGAGGTGGAATAGGATGGACCTCCGAGGGGTTCCTCACATCATTTCTGTCTGTTGGGGGAACAAAATATAAAATAATGTTTATAGTTCCTGTTTTGTAGTTGGGAATCCTGTATGCTGCTCTAAAATAAATCACAAATGTTAAAATGTTAAGGTAACCTTTACTAGTACATCTAAGATCTGCTGAGAATTCAAAGGATGCATAAAGTGCTATGTATACTGTACAGTGCAGGTGGTCATCAAGTTACATAGTTATTTTGGTTGAAAAAAGACATACGTCCATCAAGTTCAACCAGTATAAAGTACAACACCAGCCTGCTCCCTCACATATCCCTGTTGATCCTGAGGAAGGCAAAAAACCCTTACAAGGCATGGTCCAATAAGCCCCAAAAGGGAAAAATTCCTTCCCGACTCCAGATGGCAATCAGATAAAATCCCTGGATCAACATCATTAAGCATTACCTAGCAATTGTAGCCATGGATGTCTTTCAACACAAGGAAAACATCTAAGCCCCTTTTAAATGCAGGTATAGAGTTTGCCATAATGACTTCCTGTGGCAATGCATTCCACATCTTAATCACTCTTACTGTAAAGAACCCTTCCTAAATAAATGGCTAAAACGTTTTTCCTCCATGCGCAGATCATGTCCTCTAGTCCTTTGAGAAGGCCTAGGGTCAAAAAGATCATCCGCCAAGCTATTATATTGCCCTCTGATGTATTTATACATGTTAATTAGATTTCCTCTAAGGCGTCTCTTCTCTAGACTAAGTAAACCCAGTTTATCTAACCTTTCTTGGTAAGTGAGACCATCCATCCCACGTATCAATTTTGTTGCTTGTCTCTGCACCTGCTCAAAAACTGCAATATCTTTTTTGTAATGTGGTGCCCAGAACTGAATTTCATATTCCAGATGTGGCCTTACTAGAGAGTCAAACAGGGGCAATATTATGCTAGCATCCCTTTTAATGCATCCCAAAATTTTGTTAGATTTAGCTGCAGCGCCTTGGCATTGAGTACGATTATTTACCTTGTTGTCGATGAGTACTCCTAAGTCCTTCTCCAAGTTTGATGTCCCCAACTGTATCCCATTTATTTTGTATGGTGCTAGACCAGTGGTACGACCAATATGCATGACTTTACATTTTTCAACATTGAATTTCATTTGCCATGTATGTGCCCATATAGCCATCCTATCCAGATCCTGTTGCAATATGACACTATCTTCCTGAGAGTTGATGATTCTGCACAATTTTGTATCGTCTGCAAAAATAGCAACATTGCTCACTACTGCATCTACTAGGTCATTAATAAATAAATTGAAGAGCACTGGACCCAGTACAGACCCCTGTGGTACCCCACTGCTAACAGTCTCCCATTTTGAGTACGATCCATTGACCACAACTCTCTGTTTTCTGTCCATTAGCCAGTTCCCTATCCATGCACACAGACTCTTCCCCAGTCCTTGCATCCTCAACTTTTGCACCAGACTTTTGTGGGGAACAGTGTCGAAGGCCTTTGCAAAGTCCAAGCATATCACATCTACAGCATTCCCAATATCCATATTAGCATTCACTACCTCATAAGAGCTGAGCATGTTAGTCAAACAGGACCTGTCTTTAGTAAACCCATGTTGATGCTGAGAAATAAGATTATTTTCTACTATGAAGTCATGTATAGTAGCTCTTAGTAACCCCTCAAATAGTTTTCATACAACTGATGTTAAGCTTACAGGTCCATAATTTCCTGGATCTGATTTTTTGCCCTTCTTAAATAATGGGAAGATGTGGGCTGTACGCCAATCCACTGGGACTCTGCCAGTTGAAAGAGTCACAAAGATAAGATAAAGGGGTTTATCTATAACTGAACTTAATTCCCTTAGGACCAGAGGATGCATGCCATCCGGGCCAGGTGCCTTGTCTATTTTTTATTTATTTAGTCTTGCCTTCACTTCTACCTGCGTTAAGTATTTAATATTACAGTTAGAAGATTGAGACTCTTCTGTGTAACGATTGTGGAATTATCTCCGTGGTCAGCGCATAAGATGTGCGCTGACACTGTAGAAGTCCTCCACAAGCATATAAAACGACAGAACCCAGCTTTGGTGTAATGCACTTGTAGAGGGAAATTCCCACCGGCAGATGGAGCTGTGGAGTGCAGAGGAACAACCCCTCTGCACTGCCACAGATGCCAGATGGGAATTGTACAAATTGCAACAATGCAGGGCAAGATAGCCCTGAGAAAGAGAGAGTGAGCACAGCGACAGAATGTATGTGTGTCCACCAATCTAGTCGCCACCCAGCGACGGTGAACACACAATAAGACAAAGCAAAGGAACAGACAGGACTAACTACATGCGGTCCCCACACGTTAAGCGCAATAACGACAAAGCGCGTGCCCGGCACAGTCGCCACACGAAAAGCGCAATAGCGACAAAGCGTACCAACCCTCACTAACCAAAGAAACACGAAAACAAAAGAGAACGTGAACGCTTGCTAAACGGTTCCCTCACCGACACTACAGCAAGCGTTCAATCCAGACAAGACAGACAGAAGGAGTAACCAGTAGCAACCGCAGCTCTGGCCTACACTCACAGACAGAGTACAAAAGGAACCACCGCCACTACCGCTAGGGCGAATGCGATCCCAACAGACAGACCGATTTCCTGTCGACTGCCGCTGGCAGACAATCGCAACAGATAGACAGACAAGGCAATACAGATAATTACAACCTGACTACGCTAGAAGGAATGCTAGTGCACTCCCAAGGAATTACTCTAAGATAATCTTAGCAAACAATTAGCAAAGGCTGAGACTCCAGGTAAGTTAGCAGGAACAAACTTCTATGACCAGCAAGGGATTCTGGGAGGAAATGGTATTTATACTGCAAGCCATCAAAGGAAGCAGCTAAGCAATTTGCATTCCAAGTGGATGCAAACTCCTCACCAGAGCAGCAGCTCAGCAAGTTGCAGAGTGAAGACAGGTCTCCTTTCCAGGGACCTGCAGCACTCAGACTTACAAAATGGTCAAAAAGCTGTCTGCCTGTGCAGACAGCAGAGCAGATCATTACATTCTGCCTCTGTAATTTGCAACAGTGCTGTTTCCTTTGTGAAGACAGAAGCAAAGAAAGCATTTAATAACTCTGCCTTACCTTGGTCATCCACCATAGAGTTCCCACCCTCATTCTTTAGGAGTCCTATACAGTCAACCTTTCTTTTTTTTAGAGTTGATGTACTTGTAAAACTTTTTTGAGTTAGATTTGATATCCCTGGCGATTTGATTTTCAGCTTCGATCTTTGCCAGCCTAAATTTCTTTTTTACAATTTTTATTGCACTCCTCATAATTGCTTAGTGCAGCCTCAGTCCCCTCCTGTTTTAGGACCTCATAGGCATTAGTTTCCTCTTAATAATAATAATATTAACCACTTCCGGATTCTCGGAGCGTATATACACGCCCCTGAATCCTGAAGTGTATTCCATGGACGAGCGGCCGTTCCATGTCAGTTCCCGGAGGGTGTCTCCGTGAACACCCTGCGAGCCGATCGGCGGCTCGCAGGGTAAATGTAAACACACGGGGAAGACTTTCCCCGGTGTTTACATGTATACGGCGCTGCTGCGCAGCAGCGCCGTAGAGGAGATCGGTGATCCCCGGCCTCTGATTGGCCGGGGATCACCGGCATCTGATAGGCTAAAGCCTATCCCATCAGGCGCAGAACGGAAATCCGTCCTGCGCCGCTCACAGGGGGAGGGAGAGGGAGGGAAGGGGAAAGAGGCCAGGAAGCGCTGCGGAGGGGGGCTTTGAAGAGCCCCCCCCCCGCAAGCGCAAGCAGCCGGCGGCGATCAGACCCCCCCAGCAGGACATCCCCCTAGTGGGGAAAAAAGGGGGGAAGTCTGATCGGCCTGGCTGCTAGCTGATCTGTGCTGTGAGCTGGAGAGCCCACGCAGCACAGATCAGCACAAAATAGCGTGGTAGGGAAGTGGTTAATAATAATAATAAGATTTATATTTATTATATTTATATAGCTCTTTTCTCCCTGAGGACTCAAAACGCTGTGACCCTACATTATGCAGTCTTAAAAGCTAGGGAAAAGAGGTGAGTTTTTAGCCTTTTTTTCCAGAGAGGGAGCCTCTCGTACTGATTGTGGAAGTGAGTTCCATAGAGTAGGGGCTGCATAGGAAAAGGCCCGAGCACCAAATGTTAAGTGTATCCTGGGAATAACTAGCTTCATCTTGTTGGCAGAGCGGAGGGTGCGTGGAGGGGCATAAAGTTCCAATAGATCCGCTATGTATTTGGGTCCCATGTGGTGTAGAGCCTTGAATGTCAGCAGGAAGATCTTAAAATTGATTCTCCATTTTACTGGCAACCAGTGAAGAGTTTGCAGTACTGGGGTGATGTGTGAGCTGCGGGGGGCATTGGCTAGGAGTCTGGCTGCAGCATTCTGTACTAGCTGTAAGGGGCGCAGAACCTTATCTGTAGATCCGATGAACAGGGCATTGCAGTAGTCTAGGTGGGAGGATACAAATGCATGAACCAGGGTAGGTAGGTCTTCAGCTGGGATAAGGTGTTTGATTTTCGCTATATTTCTTAGATGGAAGAAGGAAAACTTGACGACAGCTGATATCTGCTGTTTGAGTTTTAGATTTCCATCCAGGTTCACCCCAAGGTTTCACACAGAGTCTTTATACTGTACAGTATCTCCCCCAATTGCTAGTTTGAGGTGGTGAGCGTTTTGAACTTTATCCATCATGTGTGGACCACCTACCACCAACACCTCTGTTTTGTCAGAGTTCAGCCTCAGCCAGCTGGTGTTCATCCAATTTTGTAAATCCACTAGACACGCATTTATGGATGCTGATGGGTCTTGGGTGCCAGGCTTGAAGGACAGATACAGTTGTGTGTCATCTGCATAACAATGGTATCCTAGGCCATAGTTCTGGATTATTTTGCCCAGTGGGAGCATGTAGACTGCAAAGAGTAATGGTGATAGTACAGAACCCTGTGGAACTCCATAGGGAAGTGGCACTGGATTAGAGTAGTGTGTGCCCAGACATACTTGCTGTGTCCTGCCAGATAGGAAGGTCTGAAACCAGCAAAGAACAGTACCCCTTAGCCCAAAGTAATTCTTCAGTCGCTGGATTAGTATTTCATGATCCACAGTATCAAATGCTGCAGACAAGCCAAGAAGAATCAGAATTGAGCAATCACCCTTGTCCCTTGCAGTAAGTAGATCATTCATTACTCGGACTAATGCTGTTTCAGTGCTGTGCCTTTTCCTGAATCCTGACTGAAAAGTATCAAAGATGTTGTTATCTGTAAGCCTGGCTTCTAGCTGGTTGGCGACTACTTTCTCGATAACTTTTGATAGGAATGGTAAGTTCGCACAGGTCTGTAGTTGGTTACATAATCAGGATCTAGTGATGGTTTCTTCAAGAGGGGTTTTATGATTGCTTTCTTTAGTTCTCCTGGGAAAAGTCCACTTTGCAAGGAGCACTGAGTGATTTTGTGAAGTGCTGGCCTGATCAGCTCTGGGCACTGCATTAAGGATCCAGTTGGGCCAGGATCCAGGTCGCAGGTAGTGGGGCGGAGACTTTGAATGAGAATTCCAAAATCTAGTTTTTATTAAAGTATAATGCATGAACATACATGAGTCTACAAAAGCACATGACAATATACAGTAATACTTGCAAACTGTCGTTTGAGACATCTGACTGTGTAACAAACCGGTCATGCATTTCCGGGAAGGTAGGGCGGGGGGGGGGGGGGGGAGGGGCTAGGAGAGGGGGGGTGGAGGAGGTAGGGGGTAGGAGGGGGAGGGGGGGGGGGGGAAGGAACATGGAGGGAGGGAGAAATACCAACGGTATACCAAGCTCGTGTTGCTGCATTACAGGCATTAACTAGCTAATTGGTATTCAGTGAACATAACAGAGGTCGATTTATACCATAAAACTTAACAGGAGAATTGCGTACATTTGAGAAAGTACGAGTTTTTAGCTCTGTGCTGAAGCCATAAGAGCTGTATACAGTATATATATATGCACACAACAAACTGTAGTACCACCTCTGGTACAAATATACATACTTACTTATAGCCACAAGGATTGCAAAAGTGAAAAATATGAGTGAGTGAATGACACCTCGGTTTTGACACATATCACCGAGGAACAGTGGTGGAGTGGGGGGGGGGGGGGGGGGCGAAGGGGGGGGGGGGGGGAGGCGACACATCAGGATTCAGTTGGATCTGAGCAGGGGGAAATACCGATCTTGATAGCCGAGGCAACAATGTTCTTAAGTGTTGAGGAACTCCTGGAGGGACACTGAGTCGCAAAGTCTTCATTTTATCTTTAACCTTTCTATTCATCCATAGAGGCCATTTTCTATTCCTAGACATTTTGTTTCCATATGGGATATACATACTAAAATATTGATTGAGTATAAGTTTAAAAGCTTGCCATTTCCCCTGCAGTGTCTTCCCCTTGTAGTACATTATCCCAGTTCACCAAACTTAGTGCCTGCCTAATTTGATTGAACTTTGCTTTTCCTAAAATTCATAGTTTTAGTGGTCCCGCTGCCCTGTGGCCTATCAGTCACCAGATCAAACGTTATAATGTTGTTATCACTATTTCCCAAATGTTCTTGAACCTGCACATTTGATACATTATCTGGTCTATTAGAAATGATCAGATCCAGTAACGCATTCCCCCTAGATGGTTCCATTACCATTTGAGTCAAGTAATTGTCCTGTAGTGCTGCCAGAAATCTGCTGCTTTTACCAGAATGGGTAGCCTCAATACTCCAGTCAATGTCTGGAAAGTTGAAGTCGCTCATAATTATGACCTCATTTTTACTTGCAGCTTTTTCAATCTGCTGTAGTAATCGCAGTTCTGCAGATTCATTAATAAGAGGTGGTCTGTAGCATACCCCAATAAGCAATTGGCATCTTTTATTTCCACCATGAATATTTACCCAAACGGACTCCACATCTTCACAATCTTCCTCCATCTCATCGTTGAGGACAGCTGTAAAAGAATTCTTAACAAAGAGACAAACCACTCCACCTTTTTTCCCTGTTCTATCCCTCCCAAACACACTGTATCCTTTTAAATTAGCTATCCAGTCATGGCTTTCATCCATCCATGTCTCGGTTATTCCCACAATGTCATAGCCTTTGTCATTCAGAATGAACTCTAGTTCGTCTATTTTATTTGCAAGGCTCCTAGCATTGGTTACCATGCACTTTATATGTTTACCACCACATTTACCAATTTTGTTTATATGAAATGGGCTACTTGAAGTTTTACCAACCTCCTTAATCTTTACACTGTCCCCACCCCCCTCTCCACCCCCCATAATGTTAGGCTCCCACTGTCTTTTTACCTTATCTTGTCTACGTATTGAGACTTTATCCTCCCGCCTCCCCCCAGATCCTAGTTTAAAAATCTCCTCCAACCGTTTAGCCATCTTCTCCCCCAATGCAGCTGCACCCTCCCCATTAAGGTGCAGCCCATCCCTGCTGTAGAACCTGTAGCCGACTGCAAAGTCTGCCCAGTTATCCAGGAACCCAAACCCCTCCTTCCTACACCAATTTCTCAGCCACTTATTTAACTCCCTAAGCTCCCTCTGTCTCTCAGATGTAGCACGTGGCACTGGCAGTATTTCAGAGAACACCGCCTTGGAGGTCCTTGCTTTAAGTTTATCTCCAAGTACCTGAAAATTATTTTTGAGGACCTTCCATCTCCCACTAACTTTGTCATTGGTGCCAATGTGTACCATGACAGCCGGGTCTTCCCCAGCCCCACCCAGTAATCTGTCAATTCTTTCCGCTACATGCCGAACCTGAGCACCCGGGAGGCAACAGACTGTACGGCATTCACGGTTTCTTGCGACAGATTACCCTATCTGTGCGCCTAATAATTTAATCCCCTACCACCAGTACCTGTCTAGCCTTAGCTGCACTCCTATTCCCTTTCTCGTTGCAGCAGTCTGCCCCTTGGTTGCTAAGGAGCACATCCTGCTGCAGCATTGCTACTCCAGAATCATCCTCCCCAATATTACACAAACAAGCATACTTATTAGTGAGGGACAACTCAGGACTAGACTCTCTGCCACTTTTTCCCCTACCCTTTCTAACTGTGACCCAACTAGCAGCTACCTCTGCTTCTTGCTCCAACTGTGCTCCACCCACCTCATCTTCAACGGTTCCATCCAGTGTCTGGATCGGGAGATCCAAGCTCTTCTCCATGTTGTGTATGCGTCTCAGTGTTGCGAGATGCTTATTTAGCTCTGCGACTTCCACCTCTAACTGAGCAACACGCACACACCCAGGGCAACAGTAAACACCCTCAATCCGCTGATCAAGGCATGCATACATGTCGCAGGCTGTACACTGCACAGCATAGTCCAACATGATGACTATTGTGTGGGGAAAAATTATTTAAAGTAAACTGTGGCGGTAAAAGATGAAACGGGAGAGTGAGTGTAGCTGGAGAGGAGGAAGGGAAGAGTGAGTGAAGTTGGGGAGTGAGTGAAGTTGGGGAGGGGTGGAGGTAGTACTATTACTATAAGTAGTAATGCACATGTGTGCTGTGGCCATGAGTATGTGCGAATAGGGTCAAAGTCCACCTGGTCACACCTGAGACTGCACTAAATGACTGTGACTAATAACACCACAAAAGTTACTACATGTTTCACCCCAGAGGTTCTTCATCCGGGAAGACCCCAGTGAAAGCGCTGATTGCTAGGTGCTGAAATTATATGAATGCATTGCACCAGGGGAATACAGGTTTTCCTGTATTGACCACTTCACTAGACCACTTAGCATATTGGCCATCCATGTCCTGAAGTGACAAGACTTCAGGTGGAGACAGAGGTGGTAGAAGGAGAGTTGCTGGAGGTACTGTGGAGGTGGTAGAGAGAGTTTGTGGAGACACTGCTACAAGCTACAGAGCACACCGGAGTGCTGCTATACCAGTGACACTTCAGATAGCATCTGAAGGTGTAATACACATATGGGTGGTCCTTACTAAACACTAAACTCTTATGACCAAGTTGTATCTTACATGTTAGTGGTGAGTGCAACAGAAGAAAGTGTGACTGTCTGTAGGATGAAGGAAGGGAGGGGATGAGAAGTGGGGTGACGGATGTTGTGTTCTCCCCGGCATTCTGACTTGCCTGATCCCAGCATGCTTTGCACAGCGTACGTATTTGTGATCCCACATGTATGGTATAAAGGAAAAACACACCCGCATCTACAGACATTCATGTTATAGAACAGGAGACAATATTTCAGCTAAATAACTATATCATTATTTGGCCAGATTACCTCTGCTGCAAATCATGCTCATCATCTACCAAACCAGACTAAAGGATAATTCATACTAATGGCGAGCAGCTTATATCTAATGAGGGATGGAGAGGATCTCAGTGTCAGCATAGAATAGGTCATATAAATACTAAATAATAATAATAATAATGTAAGGTTATTTCTTCACCTGAAACTGGCATTCCTAATTCACTGGTCACCATCATGTCCCCCTCCTCCATACACTGCCGGCCACCCGTCACTTCTGTCTCCTCTTCTTCTTCTTTCACCTCAACTTTTATAACAGTCAGTTCTTTACCCTAAAAACACAAAATCAAAGAAGAAACTACATTTCACACATTAGAATGAATTTACTGAGACTCTATAGAATATAAATTCAAAGATTGGAAATGCTTGAAGAGTACCTGAACTGACATGTGACATGATGAGATAAACGTGTATGTACAGTGCCAAGCATACGTGTAACTAGACTGTGTTCCTTTTTTATTTTCTTCACTGTAAGGGTTCAAAATTCACAAAGGCATATAAGTTTTCCTCTAGTTGGGCTAAATCAAAACTCCCCTCACAGATAACTAATTACAAGCCTTGAAGTGTATCTGAGCCGAAGTTTCTTACCTAAGATACTTACCTACAGAAAGGGAATCCTCAGAATCTACTTGGGCTTCCCTCTCTGTTCTGTGGTCCCACCTCACCATACACAGACCCCCGGAATATTGCTGGCAAGGCATAGTTGGCAATCTTATCGGGGTGGCGCTCCTACTCTGGCACCACCGCCGATTGGCACAGAAGAGGAGCGCGGCCCCGATGTGCAGGGGGTCCACGCTCAGCAGAGGGTCCACGCTCAGCAGTGGAAGGGCAGAGGATGCTAAGGGAAGGCTCAACTGGATTCTGAGTCTTCTCTGTCTTAGGTAACTATTTCTTTAAAACTCTTGCGTGGCAAAAAACAACTTTTCAGTGCAGGGAATAGATAATAAAAGTTAAAGCGGTAGTGTCACCATAAAAATCAAATTTCAACAGCAACTGGTCAGAGTGTATTAAGTGATAAAGATGCTAATCCTGCATTCAAAACTTTTTCTGCTGTTATGATTTAGAGTGATCACATACTTAAGGAGCACTGGCCCTTTAGTAGTCAGTGCCAAACAATTGCATGCTGGGGGTTCTTTTTATCTATAATATATTCCTCCTCTACCCTTTATTTCCCTGCCAGCTGCTTATCTGAAACACAATCCCCTGCTCATTTGTGTTTACAAGCAAGGCTGAGGTGACTCAGCGAATGGAGGAGAAAAGAAAAAAAAAGTAAAGGGCAGAAATGACATCAGGTTTTAGCCTAAACTGTGGGCAAAAGACATGGTTTCCACCAGGAACAGAATTCTCTTCATTTACTTTATAAAATTCACTAAAATCAAAACGTGGACAGTACAATACATGTGTTATGTAAGTAGATGAAGTATTTACTTTTATGTTTTTTTTCCCTGGCATGGTATGGCTAATCCTACTGCTTTAAAGAAAATCTGTAATAAAAAAAACCCTCTGAGGGATACTTACCTAACGAGGGGGAAGCCTCTGGATCCTAACGAGGCTTTCCCTGTCCTCCAGTGTCCTCACAATCCAGCGCAGCAGCCCCTGAACCACGGCCAGGTAAATATTTACCTACCGCGATCCTGGACAGGCGCACTAGCAGCTGTCATTTCGGATTAAGGCAGAAATAGCCAAACTCGATCGGATCCGCACTAGGTGTGAGCCCTTTGCCCCTGCGCAATAGAGCGAATAGGATCAGGTTCAGCTATTAAAACATCATGCTGTGTGGCAGCAACAGTCTGCTGTTTTGGGCTCCTGCCCCTTGTCAAGCCGCCCAGCATAAAATGCATACGCCAAAGCTCCACTATTTATACAAAATTCAAAACCAATCACAGCAGAGCATGTTATAAGCGGACCTGATGGGGAACTGCTACTTAATATTCACAGACCCCATCACATGATCAAGTAAGAACAATCCCACTGGTCGCTTTGGGGGATACTTACCTCGGGAGGGGAAAGGCTCAGGGTCCCAATGAGGCTTCCCAGTCCCCTGTAGCTGCTCTGCTGTGATTGGTTGTGAATTTTGTACATATAGTGGAGCTTTTGTGTATGCATTTTATGCTGGGCGGCTTGAAAAAGGGCAGGAGCCCAAAACAGCAGACTGCTGCTGCCACACAGCATGATGTTTTGTTCTTGTTATAATAAAGTTTTGATGATGCTTTGAAGATTGTGCGGACTTCAATCGATTAGTTGATATTTAGGAGTAGGATGATAGATACAATTGGTTATTTTCAGTTCAGGTTTGATTTAAAATTTTAAACCCTCAGTTCCACCTACATGATATTGCAGTGCATAGCGGTGATCTTCCTTAACACAATCTTGGGAATAAAGAGGACCTGTACTGCTCTCTGGTGGGTTTCTCTTACAAGATCCATCTGTAGGAAACACACACACGCTGAGTTAATATATTATGCCTAATTTAAAAGGCATCTCAAAACATCTGCTGTTAGGATAGAAAAGGGATTGAGCAAACCTGGACGTATCCCTTTCGAAAATCTTGGAGGTAAAGGGAGGCTGCTATACATTGCTGGAGGCTCTGTAAGTATTTTACTGCTTGCCAGCTCCCACAAAAAACCCCAACAAAGAGGTCCCCATTATTCCGCCGGCATGCCGGTTAGTTAAGACTTCTGGTTGACTGATTTCTGGATAATGTGGACTGCGCTGTACTATGATGTTATACTGAGGAATGGAGATGGACCTTTCATATGGTGTACAGTATCTCCTCCTCATTTGTTGGTACTATGATGTTATACTGAGGAATGGAGATGGGCCTTTCATATGGTGTACAGTATCTCCTCCTCATTTGTTGGTACTATGATGTTATACTGAGGAATGGAGATGGGCCTTTCATATGGTGTACAGTATCTCCTCCCCATTTGTTGGTACTATGATGTTATACTGAGGAATGGAGATGGGCCTTTCATATGGTGTACAGTATCTCCTCCTCATTTGTTGGTACTATGGTGTTATACTGAGGAATGGAGATGGACCTTTCATATGGTGTACAGTATCTCCTCCTCATTTGTTGGTACTATGATGTTATACTGAGGAATGGAGATGGGCCTTTCATATGGTGTACAGTATCTCCTCCTCATTTGTTGGTACTATGCTGTTATACCGAGGGATGGAGATGGGCCTTTCATATGGTGTACAGTATCCCCTCCTCATTTGTTGGTACTATGATGTTATACTGAGGAATGGAGATGGGCCTTTCATATGGTGTACAGTATCTCCTCCTCATTTGTTGGCACTATGCTGTTATACTGATGAGTGGAGATGGGCCTTTCATATGGTGTACAGTATCCCCTCCTCATTTGTTGGTGCTATGGTATTATACTGAGGAATGGAGATGGACCTTTCATATGGTGTACAGTATCTCCTCCTCATTTGTGCCAGAAGCACAGAAGATGAAGAAGAACCCTGCACTGTAACAGTGGAATCATTCTGATTTATGCTTAACTTTTTTACTGACTTAAGCCGTAATTTAATTATTTTTTTTATATAGTCATATGCTTATGTGCTAAAGGGAGTGATTATATACAGCTAATCCAGTACACAATCAACCTATGTTGATGCTATCAAGACACCAACACAGCAACAGTCATATTCTTGGAGACAAACTGAAAACTAGATTGCTTCAGCTTCAGTCAATAGGTCAGGTAAGGTTATTTTTTTTTACCTGAAACTGGCATTCCTGATTCACTGGTCACCATCATGTCCCCCTCCTCCATACACTGCCGGCCACACGTCACTTCTGTCTCCTCTTTTAGGTCTTCTTCCTTTTCCTCTTTAACTTCAAGTTTTATATCAATCAGTTTTTCAAGCTAAAACCACAATGTTGTACACAAAGCCATATTTATTACATTAGGATCAATGACAAGAGTTTGAAGTCATGTGATTTTAGTAGACGCCCAAATCTATCTACCTGATAATGGTGGGGGATGGTGGGATCTTCCTGTGGACAATCCCAGGAATAAAGAGGACCTGCACATCTCTCTGGTGGGTTTCTGTTACTGGATCCATCTGTAGGAAACACACAAGCTGAGTATATACATTGTTTATATGCATTTATGAGATGATGGGGGATCTAGGTGGACCCTCCGTACTGCTCTGTCCTTAACAAGAAATTAAAATCTCCTCTTACCCGCTGATTCGAGAGGCAGCTGATTCTCTATCATGGTCTCCTTATAGAACTCCTTGTGTACATCTAAGTATTGCCACTCCTGCATGGAGAAAAAGACAGAGACATCCTGACACCTTATAGGAAGCTGACACGCACAGTGATACAGTTACCATACAAGCACATGCTTTGCTGTTACTGGATAATGTCCCATAATTCCCAACATTGCTCACCTTTCCTGTCAGCAGCTCCATCATCTTGTTGATGACTTCTACAATCTTTTTCATGCTGTTTCTCTCAGTTATCAGGGAGTGATGTGTCTGCTCTGTGATGGAGGATGGTCCATGGCGATGGCTGCTGGACGTCAGTAGTTCACCAGATGTCTCCTTCACTATTTTATAATTCTGTTCAAACATATACAATAACAGTCACCGTGTACATTCCCAGAATCCTCCTCACCTCTCTAGCGAGCTGTGTTATTAATAGAGATAAGAGTGATGTCATATAACCATCCCAGAATCCTCCTCACCTCTCCGGTCACCAGTTCTATGATCTCCAGGGTGAGGTCTAATATCCTCTCAGTCATGTGACTCCAGTTCTGCATCCTCAGTGATGTGGTCATGTGATTTATTGGAAAGGCTTTTCCCTGTGAAGGGATGAGAAACAATAGTTGGACAAATCATAGATCAGGAAGCCACACACTTTTCTGCCCTGACTTGGATATATAGAGAAAGAGGCCCAGGTTACTATTGAGGTGAAACCTATGTAGGAATTATTCATAAAATGGTCATCTACCAAGTTTTATTCCCATTTTCTGTACTTCAGTAACTTTGTCTCAGCCACTCTGCAGCATACCGTAGCTGAAGATAGTACTTTCCTCTGAAGAAGTAGATGCTGTTCCATAAAACACCCATCAGGCCAGGAACATTGGTTAGTAAGCTTTCAACTGGCCTCCTCTGTTGTGGAAGTAAGCATTTCTCCAGATCTCTAGATTGCTTTGTTCCATAAGAAACCCCTCGCCCTCACAAAGCAGCAGAACTCCTTTCTTGTTCAGTGTTGCAATCCTGCCAAAGCCCTTACAGCCAAGGAGAGGGAGTCCGCCTCCATCTGTCCCCTTGTCTTGTGCCACAAACTCCTAGAGATTTACATATTCGAGCAGATCACCTTCTCCTCGGGCTAATCGGATGGATAGGTTCTACATAATCTGGTTTCCACGGTTGGAATAACAGTCTTCTGGGCAGTTGATCACGTGATGTGTTTGTGTCTTACTCTTCATTTCCCAACATGTTTGCTATGTTTTCCAGTGATTATGGAGCCTGGATTATATTTTCTTTGTACATGGCTTAAAATGTGCATTGATTTTTTTATACAGTTGTATGGCATTTCTGTCTTTTTCTATCTTGTTTAATAAAAATCTTTTGTTAGAAAAAAAAAAAAAAAAGCTGTCAGGATCTGTGATTTGGCTTGGAAATAATTGTGTTTTGTTTGGAGAATTATACTATGGAAATATATATTTCAGTCCTCTATGATGCTATTTTATGTTTAATTAATAAGAAGTTAGATATTGGTGTTTTACTGTTCCACAGTGTATTGCTAGCTATGTTTATTAGGAGGGGATGATGTTCCAAGTGACATGGGGGAACAGGAGGTGACATAATGGCCCACATTATCTTTGTGCCTGGTCACTGCAGAGACATGGCTCTCACCATCTATCACCCTGCACATAGCAGAAGCAGTCTATCGCTAGTCACACTGAATAGAGCAATCCCAGCAAGTCTTCTGTCCAGTATCACGTGACCTGCCAGCTCATACATCTACAATGGAAACTGGAGGAAGGACACCTTCTCCCTAGACTGCTGGATGCCTCCCTGTGCTGATACCTGAGAGCAGGACTGAGAGGAAAAGTGCAATGGCTAAAAGGGGCACTGACTACAGGGGAGAGAATAGCAGTGTATACTATTATCAGTGTGTGATTGTGGAGGGGACATTAGAGTGTAAGCTCCTCTGATGTAGAGATGATGGGAAGGGATCAGTGATCTCCTTACAGCACTGTGGAACATGTCAGAGCGATATAAATGTATAATTATTTACTTCAAATGAATGGTGTTTACTTCCTAGTTACAAATGATCCCAGTATCTCATTGATGCCGGCGATCATTGACACGGGGACTTAGATAAATGAATGGGAACTGTGTTTCCCTCCCCCTACTGGTTTCTCCTATCTTTCAGGAACTCTGGTGTTGAGATCGCTGTGCACCGGAGTTCCCAGCTCTGCACACCTGCTGCACTCATTAACAGAGGCTCCCCTCCCATGTTGGATTCTTTCATCTCTCAGGGACTCTGGTGGTGAGATCTCTGTTCCCCTGAATTCCCAGATCTGCCCACCTGCTACACCCAGAGATATCCAAACATGCTGCTCAATTTCATAGTAAGGCCACATTCACACGGGGAATCGCAAAACACTAGCAAAATCTCTAGCGCTTTGCAAAGTGATTTTCCAACGACTTTTCAATGTACAGGAAAGGGATTGGAAGAATTGCTTTTGAGATTCTATAACATTGAAATGCAATCACTCCAAAATCACTAAAAAATGCTGCATGCAGCGCTTTGCAATTTCAGAATATTGATAAATGCTGGGCCAAATTTGAACACTACCACTTAACATTGCAGTAGTGCTTTTCAAAATGCTAGCGATCGCCAGTGATTAAAAAGCACTGATGGCAAATAAAGCCATTAAGTGTACCTGGGATGAATTCAAAAGAAAAATTCATACATACCTGTGGCTTCCTTCAACCCCCTTCTGCCTGATCGCTTCCTCGCCGCCGTCCTCCACCTCCTGGATCATCCATAATCCTCCCGATAACATTGGCCAGTCGGCGTAGGTGCAGTGCGGCTGCGCACACTCCCCTGTAGCGCTACTGCAGCCAAGAGTATTCTGCACCAGTGCAGTAGCACTGCGCAGGCACAGAATGCTCCCAGCAACAGGAGCGTGATAGGGGTACACATGCACATCTGGTCCACTCGTGCTCAGTAAGCTATAGGAGCTATAGCGGAGGAACGAGGCAACAGAGGAGGATGACGAGGGACAGATCAGACCAAAATGGGCAGGAGGAAGCTGCCATGTTCCCCCCTCCCCCTCTCGCTGCCCTTATTTATCCAGCAGCAGGGGTGTGAAGTCAAAGCAAAAATAAACTTATGAGACAATCAATTGTATGTGAGGTACGGATAATAAACCGAACATTAGCAGAACAGAACATATGTTTATTTTTAGTTATATGGGTTTTATTTCTAACATTGCATGGTACTTATCCGTTAGCCGGGCGCATCCGGCAGGTGGCGCTAATTACTATTCCCCCTCCAGGCCGACATGGATAGTAGGGAAAGCTGTAACTCTGGTGGAGTTTTGTCGCCACCTAGAGGATGCGCCCGGCTAACGGATAAGTACCCATTGCATTACTCTGTCACATTCGCAGAATCCAAGTTTTGTTATTTTCAGCTTATTTCCACAAGGAGCCATGGCCATTTCAGCTGCAGCTTCCGTTCTGCTGCGCAGCCACAGCCTGAATTACTGAGCCGGCGTGGCTAAGAGATTCGGCTGCATGCTACAAAAATCTGCAGCATGCTGTCGAGATTCCAAGTGGGCTTCTGACTACAATGGCCAGTGTGGCAGTGCGGTTTTGGTGCTATCAGGACCTATATTGTTACATTACAACCTACAATGATAATGTTTCTAGACTATTTCGTGCAGATCCATCACATGAAATATGATTAAGCTGGTTAAGTGAAGAGAGAGAAAAAAATATATAAAATAAACCGAAAATTGACCTTTGCATACAGTATGTCAAATGCCACATAATTAGTGAAATTGAAAGAACATGGTACCACAACAAACCTGCCAAGATATGACCACCCACCAAATGGGTGAATATTGTTCCAAAACACTGGCATGTGTCTATTTTTTCTTCTTTTTAAAGGGAACCTAAACTGAGAAGGATATGGATTTTTCCTTTTAATATAATACCAATTGCCTGGCTGCCCTGCTGATCCTGTGTCTCTAATACTTTTAGCCACAGCCCCTGAACAAGCATGCAGATCAGGTGCTCAGGTGCTGGTTAGCTGCATCAGGTCTATGATTCAGCTACTATTGCAGCCAAAGAGATCAGCAGGACTGCCAGGCAACTGGTATTGTTTTAAAAGGAAACATCCATATCCCTCACAGTTTAGGTTCCCTTTAAATTCAATCAATTTTCTTGACTGTTTTTTTTTCCAAAAATCAAACCAATCCACCAGACCCATGTCTGTACTAATCTACCCCACTGTAACCTACCCTACAGCCTGTGCAATGCCCAATGTGCAAAAAATCTGCTAGTCTACTGGTATAAAATAAAGTTCTGTGTCATTACCTCCTCTGCTGCCAGTACCAGCAATGTCTCCTCTCTACTTCCTCCAGCCTCTTCTAAAACTTCCTGTCTGTGGCTCCTCCCCTTCCTGGCCCTGCATTGCACTATGTGTTAGTGATGGGAATTCCGGCTCTTCTCGGAGAATCGGCTCTTCTGAATCGGCTCCCATTAAAGAGCCGGCTCTTACGGCTCTCAATCGGCTCTTCATTAAATATCACTGGACACCACTCAGAATCGGAGTAAAAGCCCCGCCCCCGTCCCCATGACAACTCCAGACTGCTTTGCTGACTGCCCCAATCCCTCCTGCTACTGCTCTGCTCTGCCCCATACACACCTACAAGCTGCAACTACAGGACTACATCTCCCAGCATGCCTCAGCGCCCTTTATTACACAGCAAATCAGAGCTGTGTGGGGCGGCTGAGGCATCGGCTCTTTAAAAACGGAGAACCGGCTCTTGTCGTTCACAGCAAAGAGCCGGCTCGTTCGCGAACGACCCATCACTACTTATGTGTATGTGTGTTGAATGGGGCTGCAGAGATCACAGCTCTCCTCACACCCCCCCTAAGTAATAAACAGAAAACCTCGCCCTAAATTACAGTCAGTCAGGTGTGCAGCACAAAATAATAGCTCAGAAAATCACTTTAGCCATAGAAACAGCCTCAGAGGGAAACGGAACCAGGGTAAATGGCAGCAGGATGTTATAGTGGCAGCTCTCTTTATTTTTCAGGTAGGCTGGACAGGACCCTTTACTGAGCTGCTGTGGCTGCCTTGCCTTCTCCCCATCACTCTAATGGCTGCTCCTGTACTGTTCTGCAGAGGCGGGACAAGGTCCTCCAGCACCCAAGGCTGAGACACCAAAGTGCGCCCCTCCATCCATCCCACCCCAGCCCCACACACTGATTGCTATTAGACTAAGAGGCGCCACAGGGCCCACAACCTCCCCAACACCTTAATATCTAGTTATCTGGCTTGTAGTCACTGCTATGTATCCCCTTTTCTTATTTCTTTCTGTTTCAAACACAATTAGGAATGACAGCTGAATGAATTGTGCTCCCCCTCCTACACTGCGCCCTGAGGCTGGAGCCTCTCCAGCCTATGCCTCGGCCCGGCCCTGCTGTTCTGCCCCTCAGTAGAATTACATGATCCACATACCTCCCAACTTTTACAGATGAGAAAGAGGGACACTTAAGCCATGCCCCTGCCACACCCCTGATCACGCCCCCGGTACACCCCCAGTCATGTATACCATAAAGATTTAATAAGAAAAATATGTTGTTTTATAATTCCAACCACACTGGTCCTTTCTATCCTGCTTCATTTTCCTCCATATTAACATTTTAAAATTAGTAATATATCAATTTAAAGGATGAAAATAAAGTTTAGAGTCAATTAAATACATTTAATAGAGAAATATATATATTTACATAGAAAGAGGGACAAATGAGGAGGAAAGAGGGACAGAGGGACAGGGCTCCCAAAGAGGGACTGTCCCTCCAAAAGAGGGACAGTTGGGAGCTATGTGATAGCAAAATTAGGTAGGGATGTGTGCCACCCAGATACCAGTATTAGTTATCTGTGTGTGTTCCCAGGTAGCAGTATTAGAAAGCTGTGGGTGCCCTCCAGATAGCAGTATTAGGTAGCTGTGTGTGGCCCCAGATAGCAGTATTAGGTAGCTGTGTGTGTGTCAAGATAGAAGCAGTGTTGCCAACCGCCCGTAAATTTACGGGCAGCCCGTAATTTTGGATACAAATTAAGCTGCCCGTGAATTCTGTAAGGAATTCAGCAGCGTCCGTAAAAGGGCGGCCAAATTTTGGATACAAATTAAGCTGCCCGTGAATTCTGTAAGGAATTCAGCAGCGTCCGTAAAAGGGCGGCCAATCGCGCTCTGTTGCAGGACAGCAGCGCAGTGGAGGAAGAGCTGTGGGCAGCGGTGGAGAAGGGGGGCAATCTCCCCCCCTTCTCTCACCTTAGTGCTCTCCCTCCCTCGCTGACTGTCCCCCTCCTAAGTGACGAGTGACTGGCAGTGGCGTTTGGCAGCGGGCGGGACTTACCTTCCGTCTCGCTCCTGGGCCGGAAGTTCTGCTGCTCTGGACCAGACTAGAGTAGCGGCAAATCATCCCACGCTGGCGACGAGAGAAGACGCAGGTAAGTTCCGCTCACTGCCGCCTGCCACTGCCAGTCACTCGTCTACTGGGCACATATAACCCTGGCTACATCTACTGGGCACATATACATCTGGCTACATCTACTGGGCACATATACATCTGGCTACATCTACTGGGCAAATATAACCCTGGCTACATCTACTGGGCACATATACATCTGGCTACATCTACTGGGCACATATACATCTGGCTACATCTACTGGGCAAATATAACCCTGGATACATCTACTGGGCACATATAACCCTGGCTACATCTACTGGGCACATATAACCCTGGCTACATCTACTGGGGACATATAACCCTGGCTACCCATGGGCACATATACCTCTGGCTACATCTACTGGGCACATATAACCCTGGCTACATCTACTGGGCACATATAACCCTGGCTACATCTACTGGGCACATATAACCCTGGCTACATCTACTGGGCACATATACCTCTGGCTACATCTACTGGGCACATATAACCCTAGCTACATCTACTGGGCACATATACCCCCTGGCTACATCTACTGGGCACATATACCCTTGGCTACCCATGGGCACATATACCTCTGGCTACATCTACTGGGCACATATAACCCTGACTACATATACTGGGGACATATACCCCTGGCTACATCTACTGGGCACATATACCTCTGGCTACATCTACTGGGCACATATAACCCTGGCTACATCTACTGGGCACATATACATCTGGCTACATCTACTGGGCACATATAACCCTGGCTACATCTACTGGGCACATATACCTGTGGCTACATCTACTGGGCACATATAACCCTGCCTACATCTACTGGGCACATATACCCTGGCTACATCTACTGGGCACATATAACCCTGCCTACATCTACTGGGCACATATACCTCTGGCTACATCTACTGGGCACATATAACCCTGGCTACATCTACTGGGCACATATAACCCTGGCTACATCTACTGGGCACATATACCTCTGGCTACATCTACTGGGCACATATACCTCTGGCTACATCTACTGGGCACATATAACCCTGCCTACATATACTGGGGACATATACCTCTGGCTACATATACTGGACACATATATCTGCTGGCTACATATACTGAGGACACTGGCTGTTTGCCATTATGTGCATTTACTGGTGAAAAGCTGTCTCTTATTATGTGCATTTACTGGTGAAAAGCTGTCTCTTATTATGTGCATTTACTGGTGAAATGCTCTCTTATTATGTGCATTTACTTGTGAAAAGCTGTCTCTTATTATGTGCTTTTACTGGTGAAAAGCTGTCTCTAATGTTCATTTACTGGTGAAAAGCTATCTCTCATTACGTGCATTTACTGGTGAAAAGCTGTCTCTCATTACGTGCATTTACTGGTGAAACGCTGTCTCATTTTGTGCATTCACTGGTGAAAAGCTGTCTGTCATTACGTGCATTTACTGGTGAAAGGCGGTCTCTTATGTGCATTTACTGGTGAAAAGCTGTCTGTCATTACGTGCATTTACTGGTGAAAGGCTGTCTCGTATGTGCATTTACTGGTGAAACGCTGTCTCTCATTATGTGCATTTACTTGCCATGCCCACTTTAGTCGCCGCAAATTTCCTCGAACATGTTGCCACCTACCCATTTGACTGCCCCCTCATATGTGCCAGTCTAGAACCGGCCCTGTACCCCTGCCTACATATACTGGGCACATATACCCCTGGCTACCTGTTCTGGGGACATCTCTCCCCCTGGCTACCTGTTCTGGGGACATCTATACCCCTGGCCACCTATTCTGGGGACACCTATAGACCTGGGGCTACCTATTTTTGGGGAACCACTGCTGTCAGATTAAATGTATTTTGGAAGAACCTCTGCCAGATTACGTGGATTTTTGGTGAAATGCTGTAAGATTACATGTATTTTGGGGGAAAGGGGGGAAACACTATGGCAGAGCTCAAACTTCCCTGGCAGACCTTTCACAGCAATATTAAAATCATGCATATTTGGCCCCACCCATGACCACGCCCACATTCTGTTGCATGGCCACGCCCATTTTTCGGCGGGCAGGGTGTTTTGTCAGTAAAAAAATCTTTTGGCAGTAAATTTTTAGGTATTTGTCAGTAAAAAATAACGTGAAAGGTTGGCAACACTGGATAGAAGTATTAGGAAGCTGTATGTGCTCACAGATAGCTGCTGTATTAGGTAGCTGTGTGTGCCTCCCAGATAGCAGTATTAAGAAGCTGTGGGTGCCTCCCACATAGCAGTATTAGGTAGCTGTGTATGCCCCCAGATAGCAGTATTAGGAAGCTGTGGGTGCCCTCCAGATAGCAGTATTAGGTAGCTGTGTGTGCCCCCAGATAGCAGCATTAGGTAGCTGTGTGTGTGTCCAGATAGAAGTATTAGGAAGTTGTGTGTGCCTCCCAGATAGCAGTATTAGGTAGCTGTGTTTGCCCCCCAGAACACAGTATAAGGTAGCTGTGTGCCCCCAGATAACCGCATTAGGTAGCGATGTGTGCCTCCAGATAGCAGTATTAGATGTGTGTGTCCTCCAGATAACAGTGTTAGGTAGCTGCATGTGTTCCCAGATAGCAGTATTAGATACCTAAGTGTGCCCCCAGATAGCTAGGCATAGGTGTACCCAATATAGGTAGCGAGGAAAAAATGCAGCCAATATAGGTAGCCAGGCGTAGGTAGCCAGGCGTAGGTGGCCACAGTATAGGTAGTTAGGCATAGGTGCTCCCAGTAAAGGTAGCTAGGCATAGGTGGCTGCAGTATAAGTAGCTAGGCATAGCTGCACCCAGTATAGTCAGGCATAAGTGCTCCCAGTATAGTGGCGGGGGAGAGAAGGCATGTTTAACAACCCACCTTCCGCGATCCATGCTTCCTCAATCCGTGCTTCCTCCCAGGCGTCCATAGCGATGATACGTTTATTAAAACAATCCAGTGCGAATAAGGGCCGTAAAGTGTACCTGGGATGAATTCAAAAGAAAAATTCATACATGCCTGTGGATTCCTCCAACCCCCTTCTGCCTGATTGCTTCCTTGCCGCCGTCCTCCACCTCCTGGATCATCCATAATCCTCCCGATAACTTTGGCCAGTCGGCGTAGGTGCAGTGCGGCTGCACACACTCCCCTGTCGCGCTACTGCAGCCACGCAGGCGCAGAATGCTCCCGGCAACAGGCGCGTGATGGGGTAGACATGCGCATTAAGGCCGAGCATGCTCAGTAAGCCCCTCCTCTCCTTCAGGCCTCCGTAGCGACGATAACAGCGCCCCCTGTGATGACATGCGGTTACATCATCACGGGGGCGCTGTTATCAAGACACCTGGGAGGAAGAAGATTACAGAAGCATGGATCACAGAAAGTGAGTTGTTAAAGGAAAGGTCCAAGCAAAATAAAAAAAGAGTTTCACTTATCTGGGGCTTCTACCAGCCCCATGCAGCCATCCTGTGCCCTCGTAGTCACTCACTGCTGCTCCAGTCCCCCCGCTGGCAGCTTGCCAACCTCGGAGGTCAGCGGGCTGCATTGCGTACATTTTTACGCATTCCCGCTAATGCAGGAACATTAACACATACATTTTTACGCGTTACTGGTTTAATGCGTTACTGGTTTTTTATGCGTTGCATCACTAGCGCGTAAAAATGTATGTGTTAATGTTCCTGCACTAGCGGGAATGCGTAAAGATTTACGCAATGCGGCCCACCGACCTCCGAGGTCGGCAAGCTGCCAGTGGGGGAGTGGAGCAGTAGTGAGTGACTACGAGGGCACAGGATGGCTGCATGGGGCTGGTAGAAGCCCCAGGTAAGTGAAACTCATTTTTTTTATTTTGCTTGGACCTTCCCTTTAAGCATTATTAGGTAGCTTTGTGTGCCATCCAGATAGCAGTGTTAGGTAGATGTGTGTGCCCCCAGATAGCAGTATTGGGTAGCTGTGTGTGCCTCCAGATTGCAGTATTAGGTAGCTGTGTGTGCTTTACAGATAGCACTATTAGATGCCTCTGTGTGCTCCCAGATAGCAGTATTAGGTAGCTATGTGTGCCTCAAGATAGCAGTATTAGGTAGCAATGTGTGCTTTCCAGATAGCACTATTAGGTGCCTGTGTGTGCCCCCAGATAGCAGTATTAGGTAGCTATTTGTGCCTCCAGATAGCAGTATTAGTTACCTGTGTGTGCCTCCCAGATAGCAGTATTAGGTAGCAGTGTGTGCCCTCCAGATAGCAGTATGAGGTACCTGTGTATGCCCCCAGATAGGATAGCAGTACTAGGTAGCTATGTGTACCACCCAGGTAGCTGTGTGTGCCCCCAGATAGCAGCATTAGGTAGCTGGGTGTGCCCCCAGATAGCAGCATTAGGTAGCTGTATATGTCTCTTTAGAATCTATGCTGCTCCTCCCCAGGATCAACGCTGCTTCTTCAGGATCTATGCTACTCCTCTCCAGGTTCTACGCTGCTCCTTCCCAAGTTCTGTGCTGATTCTACCCAGCCTGAGGTCACAGGAGACTTGTGTTTTTTTTATACAGATGCTTTTTATTACTTTTTTCAAAACAAAAGTAAAAGCTTACAGCATACATCACAGCATGCCTATAGTCATCCAAATAACATTTCATATACCAAGAGATCTCACATTTCTTGCCTGCTTAAAAGCAACATCTACTGTTATAATACTGCTATTTATTTATGTTACTTAGCAGTAAGTAAAATTGATCAGGAAGATATGAATTATAACAAATAAGCCTTTAATTTCATAGAGCACCTCCTGCTGGTGTGACTGGTGAGTTGTGTAAGCAGAAGTCTTCTCACTTTACTGCTGCAGCATACAGGCTCCTAACATTACAAGAGCCAAGTCTCATGACTCTGTGTCTAATTGGAAAGTCAGTGTGGGGGGCGGAAACACCAGAAACCCCTCCACCCACCAGACTCCGCATATAGCTTCTGGGTAAAGCGATCTCTTAGAGACTCCTCCTCCCCATCATCTGGTTTTCAAGTGACAGAAGAGGTCAGCCTGTGAAATATCCCTCCAGAAATACAGATATAAATTCTGCACTCACAGACCTCACTTCCTGTGCAGGAAAGGCAGCTCGGATTACACAATAAATTCATCTTTCTTTTTAGAATGTCCACAGAGCCAAAATCACAACAGACCCAGACATGTTTCTATCCCGAATCAATGTTCCCCCTTCACCAATCAGCAGCCAGCAAGTTCAGCTGTTTCTAATTTCATTGATAAGTTCTTCTCTGTGTGAGTTTTCATGTGTCTCACAAGGTGTCCATGCTCAAAGAAAGTTTTCCCACATTCTGAACATGAAAAGGGACGCTCTCCTCTGTGTCTCCTCATGTGTTTATGAAGGTTTCCACGCTCAAGGAAACATTTCCCACACTCTGAACATGAAAAAGGTCTCTCACCTGTGTGAGTTTTCAGGTGCCTCTGATACTTTGCTCTCTCAAAGAAACTTTTCCCACAGTCAGAACAGGAAAAGGAAGGCTCGCCCATGTGTCTTCTCATATGCACAGCAAGGTCTTTGTTCTCAATGAAACATTTCCCACACTCAGAACATGGATAAGGCCTCTCACCTGTATGAGATCGTAAGTGTCTCCGAAGCTGTGCACTCTCAAAGAATTCTTTGCCACATTCAGAACATGAAAAGGGGTACTCGCCTCTGTGTCTTCTCATGTGCTGAACCATTTTTCCATGCTCAGTAAAACATTTCCCACACTCTGAACATGAATAAGGCCTCTCACCTGTGTGACTTTTAAAATGTCTAACAAGGCTAGCATTGGTTAAAAATTTCTTCCCACATTCTGAACATGAAAAAGGTTGAACGCCTGTGTGAGATGCCTGATGCCTAGTAAGGTGACTTTTCTGAGTAAAGTGTTTCCCACATTCTGAACATGAAAAAGACTGTTCTCCAGTGTGATGTTTCTGGTGTCTACAAAAGTCTTCCTTATTACTTAAATGTTTCCCACACTCTGAACATGAAAAAGGCCACTTACTTGTGTGACATTTCTGATGAGTAAGAATATGGTCTTTACAAGTATAGTCTATCCCACACTCTGAACATGGAAAAGGATGCTCCCTTGAATGAATTTTCTGGTGTTTAATAAAGTTTCCTTTAGTAACGAAATGTTTGTCACAGTGTAAGCATGGAAAAGGCCGCTCACCTGTGTGAGTTTTCTGGTGATGAAGAAGGTCTTTATTCTCAGTGAAACCTTTCCCACACTCTGAACATGAATAAGGATGCCCCTCTATGTGTGTTTTAAGATGTAGAGTAAGAGTGGATTTCCTACTAAAACGTTCACCACATTCAGAACATGATAATAGTTTACCAGCTCCACATCTATCAGCACTTATGCTACTGGGAGAGTCCTCAGCATTAGGTGGAGCTTTTATAGAATGTGATTGGTCAGAAGATTCCTCAGGATCAGAGGGTGACCCATTTGCACTGTGATCTCTATGATGTGTATTTCCAGTGATTGGAGAACATTGTGTGACGCCATCGTCTTCTGTAGCGCCATCTGGAGGTGGAATAGGATGGACCTCCAAGGGGATCCTCACATCATTTCTGTCTGTTGGGGGAACAAATATAAAACAATGTTTATAGTTCCTGCTTTGTAGTTGGGAATCCTCTATGCTGCTCTAGTAGGCCGAAATGTCACAGAGCTCCAGCATAGATTTGGTGGCAGAAGAAAATGAACACATATATGAAGTTATGTAACATGATGAGATACATGTGTACAGTATGTGTAAGGCCCCAATCCTACTTACAACCAGGCTGTGCTCCTTTTGCCACTGTAATGTTAAAGACATCATGGCTCTACATGATAGTATCTGTGCAGTCAGAGTATAGTAACTGTCACTGATAACCAATCACAGCTGAGAAAACAAATGGAGAAAGATCCACTCAAATTCCCTGGTGCAATGCTGTATCACAGTACAGAGCTCGGTGGTGCAGCACAAATAGTGGTGGGCCTATACTGTATGTTTTATGAATTAGCAATTTTTTAGCCCCTCTAGACCTATTAATACTGATAATCGAAGATCTCAAGGTACATCTAGAGGATATCATCATCATCATTCTCATTCAGCATCTCATCATTCAACTCCTCCAAGAAAAGTCTGAGGAAGCTGTAATATTTCTTGAAGATGTTTCCCTTCCAAAAACATTCAAGAACTTCTTTGTCTCACACATCAAGTTATCAATCAAGATCAAGAAGGTGATCTCCATCATTTCAGCATATTTCTCAAGACTGCACAGGTCAGATTGCTGAATGTGTGGGTGAAAAGCTATGCAAGATAAAATCGAACAATAAATCATCAGATTCCTCCAGAGCTTATTAAAGACCACTTCCAGCCAAAAAAAGGTCTGAATGGCAATACATATATGTAGTCTATGCACTGTGTACAGCTAGATGAATGTATAAAGTTTACATCTGCTACATCATAGTGGATAGAACAGACTCACATGTATATCTGTAAGTAGCACTTCCTTATTCCTCCTGAAGCTGAAGCCTTACTAAAGCAATGTGCCCTCCTCTTCAACCTGGTTAACTCCCCTGCTCCTCCCTCCCCTGCTGTCTGCCTGCCTGGATCAAATTACTTCTCTTTTCACAGTGTGTAGTACAGAGAAGACACAGGAAAACTGCTGCAGCGTGTCTTATGTCTGTTTGCTATAATTCTTATTTCAGATGTCTGTTTGTCTGCCTAGATTAGATCACATGGACATGAGGGGTGGAGTTATAACATTAATCCCCCAGCATCCTTTGCGCCTATGGTTTGGAAAGAAAAAAAAAAGGCACAGGGACCAAATTCACACTGGGGGTGGGGATTTTAAGACCATATGTGGAATACGGACCCTAGGGGTGAGAAAAATCACACTTTATCATGTGTAAAAAAGCCTGCGATATTACATCACTATATACTAACATTCCCCACCAGTTTGGCCTAACAGCCATACAATTCTACCTTTCTACAGTTCCCTCTATGCCATACGACCAACAACAGTTCCTCTTACAATGTACAGAATTTATCTTGAACAATAATATTTTCTCATTTAATGATAAATATTACCACCAGATCAGCGGCACGGCAATGGGCAGTTCATTTGCCCCCTCGTATGCAAATCTTACAATGGGTTACATAGAATTACAACTATTCCAGAATGACCATCCGTTTAAAGATAACATTATACTCTATAAACGATATATTGATGACCTGTTTTTCATTTGGAAGGGCGACACCACACTTATCCCCTCCTTCATCACATTCCTCAACAGCAATAAAGCCGGCCTCCATTTCACTTCCCAACATCACCCCACCTCCATCGATTTTCTTGACTTAACCATCTTTATAGAACATGACAAAATCAAAACAAAAACCTTATTTAAAACCGTAGATGCCAATAATTTCATACATTTTAACAGCTTTCACCATCGCCCCTGGACCCAGAATACTCCCTACAATCAGTTTCAACGTATCTTCAGGAATTGCACCGACCCACACGATTACAATATACAATCCGACATCCTAACTAAGAAATTTTCAGATAGAAAATATCCTAAAAAACTTATTCGCGATGCCAGACACAAAGCCAAAATACCGCCCCCCACCACCCAGAACATACCCAGCACCGATGTCCCCAATAACCCCCCACCTAGATTTATAACCAGATATTGCAAAGAACATCAAGGCATAAAATCTATATTACAAAAACGCTGGGAAATTCTCCTCCAGGATCCATACCTTAAACCAATATTACCCACACGTCCCCTCATCACATATAGACGAGCCCCAAACCTTCGTAACCTTTTAGCTCCCAGCAAACTACGTTGCAATAAAACTAACTATACACCTGTTTCCAATCCACCGATGCCAGGATCATGGTCCTGCAGCCAAACCCGTTGCGCAGCATGTACATTTGTACTGAACACCTCCACTTTCATGTCCAACACCACTGGTATCCAATATAGTATAAAAAGACGCATATCTTGCCAATCCAAATTCATCATTTATCTGATCTCTTGTGCCTGCCGTCTCCAGTACGTAGGCAGAACCACACAGGAGGCACGTAGCAGAATAGGCCAACACAAAAGAAATATTCTTAACAAATTCCCCCTGCACAGTGTTTCACGTCACTTCCACCAGATTCACCACGGGGACCCCAGCACCTTCACCATCACCCTAATAGATGAAATTAATGCAACAGAACCAGCGGCCTATGACAAACTGAAAAAATTGGAGATGTACTGGATCCAAACCCTCAGGACGCTAGTTCCTGAGGGTCTCAACGAAGTTTTAGAAAAAATCTATTAATTATTACTATCCACATTCCGTTAAGACTTTTTAACTAGTCCTCTCTCTTAATTCTTTCTATATTTTATATTACATTTTTATAATTTTTATATGTTTTATGATATGCACTGTATATAATTTGTTCATATAATTGGCTTTATACTAAATCGTCAGTCCAAACAGCTGTTGACAGTCAACAACTCCCTTATTTCCCAAACCCCCCCTCTCCTCCCCCTTCTTGTTCCCCCCCCCTTCCCCCCTAATATCCCCTTCCTTTTTCCCACCCCCCTCCCATTTTTATCTTCTTTTTAGGTATTCTTTCCTAATTTAAGTAACTATTCATTTTTATATATGTATCAATTAATTTTATATCTTTTTATATTTTTTATCTTATATATAATTTTTATTGGATATTTATTGGATGATCTATGCAAATGTTGTTGTTGTTGTGTCCATTTCTACATTAGGCAATGAAGCCCCGACCTTAGTATTATATTACCAGATCTAGTCATGCTTACCACTGAGGTTACCATTCCTCAGTTAAGAATTTTTCAAACACAATTCCCTTTTTTTTTTTTTTTTTTTTTTTTTTTCTCTCCCTTCCCCTTCCCCGCCCAGCATTACATCACTAGTTACATCACTGGCCTGTCCACACTGTCCACATGGCAGTCCCTGATTGGCCCATACTCACCCAACACCTATTTAAGCTGCTATGGCTTGCTCTTTCATTACAGAGGCGCTTAATTTGAATCCTTGTGCAGATTGGTAAGTCACTTTGCTACATCTTTTGGAATCTTGACTCCTAGTTTGTATAATTATGCTTTACACATCCTTAGAGTGATACCAGCAAAACCTTTATTACCTTTAGTTTAGTCACTCCTTATCCAGGACAAATACCTGATACTGAATACACTATTATTTACTATTAAACACCCACTACTTCAATCCATATGCAGCACATGGATGTTGTATTAGGTCAGTTAAAGCAATCACTCATTTGCTGCAATTTCTCTGCATTGCCATGTTTGGCTATGGGTTGTTCCGAGATACATTTATTCTGAGAATTGTGTTATTAGTGACATACTGAATATACAAAATCCATAGTTTTGCATTTGAACTCAATTTATTGAGTTAATTGAGGGAACCATATGCATTACCATGTTGGGCTATGTATATGTGTTTTTCCAAGATACATTTATTCTGAAATTAATTAAATCATGGGCTTACCTTATATATTTAATCCATAGTTTTGCATTTGAACTCAGTTTATTATATTGAAATCACTATTTTTGAATATTATATAATAACACATTTGTGATTGTACGAGTGTATTCATACTTTGGTCTCTGGCATTTTCAGTTTGATACTCCTCCCTATATTGCCTGATGAAGCGGGGTTGAACCTGCGAAACGCGTTGCATTTCTTTTTGGAGTTCCTAATAAATGTGTTTGACTGTCTGAATCGCAGTCGTTGTCGTGTCTGCTTGAGGGAGGTAAGACCACCACTTCCTCCTTCAATTTTGCCATTTAAGTTGGTTTTTAAGCTCATTTAATCTAATCTTATACTTTTGGCGCCTCTGTTCATTGTATACAACTTTATCATGTGTGATTTTATATATCTTGGCAACTTATTAGGTTTAAAGCAAACTGTAATTTATAATTTAGGTACTCTTTAAGCAAGCTGTGAGTAGAGATGAGCGTAATATAGTAATTACGATTTCGCAAAATTTCGCGTAATTAGTGTAATTACGTTTATGGCCGTAAGCACATAATCGTAATGAAGAAGGATTTCGCGAAATTTCGCGTAAGCGTAATTTTCGCGTAATTTTCGCATTGCAACGGGTATTACGAAATTAATGCGTATGGCCATGCTCCCGAAGCGGAAAAGTTGACGCATGGATCAATGTTAGGTAGCCGCCGACTTTAAGGGTTAATAGCAAAGCCCCCTTAAATGCTAAGAGCCTCAAATTTGGAGAATATATTAAGGAGATCAGAAGGAATAAGAGGAAAAATTTTTTTTCAAAAAGACCTTATAGTTTTTGAGAAAATCGATGTTAAAGTTTCAAAGGAAAAATGTAAACATTTAAAAACCCGCCGACTTTAACGGTTAATAGCAAAGCCTGCTTAAAGTTTAGGAACACCAAATTCCCAGGGTATATTAAGGGGATCAGTGGGAATAAGAGGAAACAATTTTTTTTCAAAAAGACCTTATAGTTTTTGAGAAAATCGATTTTTAAGTTTCAAGGGCGAAAATGTCTTTTAAATGCGGAAAATGACAGTTTTTTTTTGCACAGGTAACAATAGTGTATTATTTTCATAGATTCCCCCAAGTGGGAAGAGTTTTACTTACTTCGTTCTGAGTGTGGGAAATATAAAAAACCGACGTGGGGTCCCCCCTCCCAGACCTCTTTAACCCCTTGTCCCCCATGCAGGCTGGGATAGCCAGAATGCGGAGCACCGGCCGCGTGGGGCTCCGCACCCTGACTATACCAGCCCGCATGGTCCATGGATTGGGGGGTCTCGGAAGGGGAGGGGCAGCCAAGCTTTCCCCTCCCCCTCCGAGCCCTTGTCCAATCCAAGGACAAGGGGCTCTTCTCCACCTCTGATGGGCGGTGGAGGTGGAGGCCGCGATTTCCTGGAGGGGGGGTTCATGGTGGAATCTGGGAGTCCCCTTTAAAAAGGGGTCCCCCAGATGCCCACCCCCCCTCCCAGGAGAAATGAGTATAGAGGTACTTGTACCCCTTACCCATTTCCTTTAAGAGTTAAAAGTAAATAAACACACAAACACTTAGAAAAAGTATTTTAATTGAACACAAAACATAACCACGAAAAAAGTCCTTTAATATTCTTAATTAACCATTAATACTTACCTGTCCCTTTAAATAAATGATCCCTCGAAATAGCCTCGGAAATGTTCTATCAGTTACAATGTAACAAAGTTATCACAATGTAACAACTTTGTTACATTGTAACTACGCCGCACCCGACGTCACTCGCCGCTCAGCCGCCGCAGCATACACTTACGCGTCCGTGCAGGACGCTAAGTCCCCGAAGCTCCCGCTGTCCACCCCGCCCACATCTGTCACCCACATGTGGGTGACATGTGGGTGACATGTGGGAGAGGCGGGGAGGGCAGCGGGAGCTGCGGGGACTTAGCGTCCTGCACGGACCGACAGAGCTCTGAGCTATATAGCTCAGAGCTCTCTTAAGCATCTTTGTATTTGGGCTCCAAGGAGCCCCATTGGTCCTTAGCAGACCAATGGGGTTCCTTCTGATTTGAAGGAACCCCATTGGTCTGCTAAGGACCGATGGGGCTCCTTGGAGCCAAAATACAAAGATGCTTTAGAGAGCTCTGAGCTATATAGCTCAGAGCTCTGTCGGGTCCGTGCAGCGCAGACGCGTATGCGGCGGCGGCGAGTGACGTCGGGTGCGGCGTAGTTACAATGTAACAAAGTTTTTACATTGTAATAACTTTGTTACATTGTAACTGATAGAACATTTCCGAGGCTATTTCGAGGGATCATTTATTTAAAGGGACAGGTAAGTATTAATGGTTAATTAAGAATATTAAAGGACTTTTTTCGTGGTTATGTTTTTTGTTCAATTAAAATACTTTTTCTAAGTGTTTGTGTGTTTATTTACTTTTAACTATTAAAGGAAATGGGTAAGGGGTACAAGTACCTCTATACTCATTTCTCCTGGGAGGGGGGGTGTGCATCTGGGGGACCCCTTTTTAAAGGGGACTCCCAGATTCCACCATGAACCCCCCCCCCCCCCAGGAAATCGCGGCCTCCACCTCCACCGCCCATCGGAGGTGGAGAAGAGCCCCTTGTCCTTGGATTGGACAAGGGCTCGGAGGGGGAGGGGAAAGCTTGGCTGCCCCTCCCCTTCCGAGACCCCCCAATCCATGGACCATGCGGGCTGGTATAGTCAGGGTGCGGAGCCCCACGCGGCTGGTGCTCCGCATTCTGGCTATCCCAGCCTGCATGGGGGACAAGGGGTTAAAGAGGTCTGGGAGGGGGGACCCCACGTCGTTTTTTTTTTTATATTTCCCACACTCAGAACGAAGTAAGTAAAACTCTTCCCACTTGGGGGAATCTATGAAAATAATACACTATTGTTACCTGTGCAAAAAAACTGACATTTTCTGCATTTAAAAGACATTTTCGCCCTTGAAACTTAAAAATCGATTTTCTCAAAAACTATAAGGTCTTTTTGAAAAAAAAAAATTTTCTCTTATTCCCACTGATCCCCTTAACCACCCTGGCGTTCTGATTAAATCGCCAGGGTGGCTGCGGGAGGGTTTTTTTTAAATAAAAAAAAAACTATTTCATGCAGCCAACTGAAAGTTGGCTGCATGAAAGCCCACTAGAGGGCGCTCCGGAGGCGATCTTCCGATCGCCTCCGGCGCCCAGAATAAACAAGGAAGGCCGCAATGAGCGGCCTTCCTTGTTTCGCTTATATCGTCGCCATAGCGACGAGCGGAGTGACGTCATCGACGTCAGCCGACGTCCTGACGTCAGCCGCCTCCGATCCAGCCCTTAGCGCTGGCCGGAACTTTTTGTTCCGGCTACGCTGGGCTCAGGCGGCTAGGGGGGCCCTCTTTCGCCGCTGCTCGCGGCGAATCGCCGCAGAGCGGCGGCGATCAGGCAGCACACGCGGCTGGCAAAGTGCCGGCTGCGTGTGCTGCTTTTTATTTCGTTAAAATCGGCCCAGCAGGGCCTGAGCGGCAGCCGCTGGCGGTGTTGGACGAGCTGAGCTCATCCAGACCGCTCAGCTGGTTAATATACCCTGGGAATTTGGTGTTCCTAAACTTTAAGCAGGCTTTGCTATTAACCGTTAAAGTCGGCGGGTTTTTAAATGTTTACATTTTTCCTTTGAAACTTTAACATCGATTTTCTCAAAAACTATAAGGTCTTTTTGAAAAAAAAATGTTCCTCTTATTCCTCCTGATCTCCTTAATATATTCTCCAAATTTGAGGCTCTTAGCATTTAAGGGGGCTTTGCTATTAACCCTTAAAGTCGGCGGCTTTTTTATATTATACGGAGCGTTACGGTTTAACGCGAAATTACGGTAGCGTTTAATGCGAAATTACGGCATGAACGAAACGCAAAATTACGCGTTGAAAATTACGCTTACGGTATTTTCAATTACGATTTTAATGGCAATTACGCTACCGTAATTTCGCATCGTAATCGCAAATTTCGCATGCGTAATTTTAGTAATGCGAAATTACGAAAATTTCAGCTCAACTCTAGCTGTGAGAGAAGAAATAGCCTCACAAGTACCTTCGATATCTCAAGCTCCACCTCCGGAGGAGTCCGCAGCTCAAATTGATCCAACCCAGGATTCAAGTTCAGATACTGGTGGTCAAGCCAACTTGTAGTTTAGTTTAGTGGAACATTTAGTCGGTGCTATTAAGGAAGCTCTTCAGTAGATCAGAAGATCCTACCTTGGAAATTGGATAATATTATCCATATTGGGTCCAACATTTCCCTTAATAAGGGACATTTAAGGAGTTACAATAATACAAGAATACAGATAATAAGCCCTCATTAACTAATAGATGGTCAAAACTTTATCCTCTAAAATAAGTTGATGGAGAGTCCTTACATTCAGCTCCTCTAGTGGATGCAATCATCGCTAACCTAGCAAAACCAGTCACTCTTCCAATGGAAGACTGGGTTTCATTTAACCACTTAAGGACCAGGGCTTCTCTGACTGGACTGTACTGCATGGGCTCTCCAGCCCGCAGCACAGATCAGGTTTCAGCCAGGGCGACCAGACTTCCCCCCTTTTTTCCCCACTAGGGGGATGTCCTGCTGGGGGGGTCTGATCGCCGCTGGCTATCTGCGTGCTGCGGGGGGGGGCCTCCTCAAAGCCCCCCTCCGCAGCGATTTCCACCCTCTCCGCCCTTCCCTCCCTCTCCCTCTCGGTATGGGCTGCGCTGGACGGATATCTGTCCTGCGCCGCCTAGGATAGGCTTCAGCCTATCAGATGCCGGTGATCCCTGGCCAGAGGCCAGGGGTCGCCGATCTCCTTTACGGCGCTGCTGCTGCCACGTGTTTACATTTAGCCTGCGAGCCGTGATCGCCGGCTCGCAGACTGTTCACAGAGACACCCTCCGTGAACTGACATGGACCATGGGAAACCACTTGCGACCTGCCGACGCCTATCGGCGTTAGGCGTTCGTTAAGTGGTTTAAGATGCTCTAGATCAAAAAGTGGAAGCTGAATTAAAGAAGTCTTGTCTAGAGGTGGTGGTGAATGTAAGATGTCGATAACTTAAACGTGTTTGTCAAAAGCAATGGACGAATAATATTGAAGAAGCTGTAATCAGGTGATCAGGAACAGATGTAGAGCGTGTGTTGGCACCTGAAGACTAAAAGGATACCAAAGCCTAAAAACTTCAGAGAAATGAGGGGAGCAGGCATATAATACTACCTGTCCTTATGCCCAACGCTCCCCCCATTCTCCTATCTGCTCCCAGTAGCACACCTTAAAGCACCCCCCCCCCATCCCTCAGGATCCACCTCCAGTTGACCGGGTCGGGACTTACTGCGCATGTGCCGGCCAGGCTGTGCATGTCCTACAGCCTCTAGTATCCTTTAAAGATCAAACTTTGTGGGTGAAGCTGCTATTGATGGACTGCAGGCCTCATCAAGAGCAATGTTAGCTGCTGTTACAGCAAGAAGAGCTTTGTGGCTTAAACCCTGGTGTGCTGACCCTGCTTCTAGACAAAAGTGGGTTAAAATTCCATTTAATGGAAAACTACTCTTTGGAGAGAAAATGGATAATGCAATATCTAGGGAGACCAGTGGTAAGTCTGGGGTAAGTCTGGAGACTTTCCCCAGGATAGAAAGTTCAGAAAGCAAAGATTTACAGAAACGGCAGTTCCAAAGATTCAGAAGTATTTGTTCATGTAAGCCAGGTAAAGAATACCTGAGGAAGTGTCAGGGTGCCCAGTTCGCTTCATCAAACTTTACAAAGAACATCCAATCTGGTCATAAAGATCAAAGAAAAGTCCTTTTGAGCCCCTGTCCATCCCCACTCCTGCTGTAAGAGGGAGGCTTCAAGCCTTCACCCGAGTGTTAGCAGACAGGGTTTCACATGCTCGGGGGAATCGACCAAAGGTCATCGATGGAAGTTCAGACTGCTTTCCCATGATATCTTCATTCCCGCTCGTCTGTATATGAGAGGAATCGGCATGGGAGACTTGGGCGCAAGATACAGCCGGTATATGGCTGATCCTGCTGCTGTACAAGTCCTAGCCGTGTTAAATACTATTCCCCCTCCAGGCCGCCATAAATGGTGGGATGAAATAACTAGGCTTCCAGCAATTGCTGGAAGCCGAATTATTGTGTTTTAAGAGTAACTTCAGCTCTGTCTTTTGACGGCGCCGAAGTTACTCCCTGTGCACCCAAGTCTCCTGCGCTGGATTCACTGTGTTCACGATTGTCTTCCTACTTCCAGAGAAGGTCATATCTGATTCAGTACATCAAGTTCAAGATGGAGTCTCTTCAGTCCTTCATCTTATCAGTCTAGCCAAACAACTATTTTGTCTCAATAGATCTAAATGATGCATATTTTCATATTTCCACTCATCCTCACTTTCAACAGTACCTACGGTTCATAATTGAAGACATTCATCTACAATTCAAAGCTCTTCCCTTTGGCCTGTCTACTTCCCCCAGAACCTTTTCAAAGGTTTTACAGGCGGCTGTGGCTCTTCTCAAGGAGAAAGGTGTCCGAATTTTCTATTACCTCTACGATGTTCTCATCTTATTCAGTTCACGGTCTCTCCTGGTTCAACACACAGAGATGTCTTGAGATGTCACAGAGACAAACTAAGAAGAACTTTGATGGCTCATTAATGACAGCAAAAGTCAACTTCAACCTTGCAGTACAATGGTTTATCTAGGAGCTTACTTCGATACTCTCACTTCAGGTTTCCAAAATCCCTTCCATTGCTCATTGGATCCTGAAGGCTCTCTCAGCAGATCATATGTCAGCAAGGAATGTCTACAGTTACTGGGGACTTTGGCTTCCACCATTCTCATGATAAAGTCACTGGCATATGAGAAGCTTTCAACTGCTCTTTCTACAGCAGTGGAACAAACAAGACTGCTCTTTCTACAGCAGAGGATCCCGATTTATCCTTCAATGAAGTATTCTCTTCTCTGGTGGTGCGACAAGAATCATCTCCTGAATGGTTTCTCTCTGGCTCCACTTCAGTGGACTAATGTGTCCACAGATGCCATTCTATTCATATGGGGAGCCTGGTGTCAAGTTCAGGTAACTCAATCTCGTTGGCCATGTTGTCCTGTATTCACCAATTCAAATCTCTTAGAATTACAAGCAGCCCGGTTGGCCCTGAAAGTGTTTTCTCCATTAATCCGGGGAAAAGCAGTCTGCATCAGAATGGACAATTCAGCAACAGGGGCTTACATTCAAAACAAGAGTGGTACCCACAGTCAAATTATATCTTGAGAGTTTGCTTCTCTTTTGACATGCGCAGAAAACAATTTATTGGACTTAAGAGCAGTTTACTGGACTTAAGAGCAGTTTATATCCCAAGTCATCTGAATACGAAAGAACTTAAGCAACTAATCCTGCGCTGCCATAGTAAGATGGTGGAATTCTCAGTTAGTTAATGTACTTGGTGCAGCTCCAGGTGCTGGGTGGTACCAGTATACCTATGGAAACGAGAAGAAAAAGGAGCGCTCCTCTTTGTGCATTAACTTTTTTATTTTCTTCAATTGCGCTTTAAGGCCTCTTGCACACTGCAAGCGATTCCGATTCAGATTCCGCGTTTTAATCAGTTTTTACATCCGATTCAGATTCCGATTTGCAGTCTGCTCCCTGCACACTGCAAATCGGAATCTGAATCGGATGTAAAAACTGATTAAAAAGCGGAATCTGAATCGGAATCAGTTGCAGTGTGCAAGAGGCCTAAAATTACACTTACAGTGTTGAAGTAGAACATGGACGCATCAAAGGCCTGCCAGCGAGTTATCTCACCTCTTCTGCGCTTGGCCAGAGCTGCAGGGGCGATGTTCAGCGAGGTGCGGTGGGCGGGGCCTGGTCACACTGGAGCCGCTCCAGCGTGATCAGGCCCCGCCCACTGCACCTCGCTCCACGACAGGCAGACTTTTTGTTGAGGACAGATTTGGACAACAACGAGTGGTCAATGAATCAACAGATCTTTGTACAACTAACAAGGAGATTTGGGACCCCAGTCCTGGATTTGTTTGCTTCTATCCACAACCACAAACATCCTCAGTTCTTCTTACAGAACTACTGTCCAGAAGCCCTAGGGGTGGATGCTCTCCCTCGGCCTTGGCCTCCTCTGTATCTATATGAATTTCCTCCGGTTACGATAATATTTTGTTTTGCTATGGAAATTGATGATGGAGAGATTAACAGTATTGACAAATCTTCCATATTGGCCAAACAGGTATTTCTTCAGAACTCTTTCTTCAGAAGCTTCGATTAGCAGCTTGAATATTGAAGGGGAAAGGCTGTCAAGACTAGGCTATTCGGAAACAGTAGTTCAAACATAACTCAAGCTCAACCTTCCACCAATGCTGTCTATAAGAAAGTTTGGAGTAAATTTCATCACTTTGTTTCTGCAGGTTCGTTTGATCCTTTATCTCCATCTGTGAGTAACATTTATGACTTTGTTCAGGCTAGCCTGGAATTAGGCCTCAGTTATAATACTCTGAAAGTAGAATTAATGGCTCTGTCTTCTCTATCAGGGAAAAAGTGAGCCTTTAACCCTTTAGCCAGAGCCGCCATCAGAACCGAGAAATGTGCGTAGCCATTACATGTTGGAAGAGCTAGTTGCAGGTTTGCTTTCCACAGATTAACCACGAATAACCACGGTGGATACAATGTTATAAAAAAAGCTGTATAACTAAAAAATAAAAATATGAGAATATTTTTTTTTGCTACCAATGTTATAGTAATTACCCCTACTACACAACCAATTCATTATATCATAATTTTTTTTTTCGCTTCAGTGTCTCTTTAAAGCATACCTGAATTAACCTGTGACATGAGATGAATATATATATATATATATATATATATATATATATTTATATTTATATATATGAGAGAGAGAGAGAGAGAGAGAGAGAGAGAGAGAGAACTGTTCCACTAAGAAATGGTCCAAAAAAACCTTTCATTGTATCTGCACTGTGTTAAAAAACTTGTGCTGTTATCTATGCCAATGACAGAGTCAAGCAGCTTGTTGCAAAGAGACCAATGTCCTGAAACATAGGTAGAAGGCAAAACACTTCCATCTGGCTGAGGAAGCAATGCTGAAAAGTTCAGTATGGTGTACAGTATCTCCTCCTCATTTGTTGGCACTATGATGTTATACTGAGGAATGGAGATGAGCCTTTCATATGGTGTACAGTATCTCCTCCTCATTTGTTGGCACTATGATGTTATACTGAGAAATGGTGATGGGCCTTTCCTATGGTGTACAGTATCTCCTCCTCATTTGTTGGCACTATGATGTTATACTGAGAAATGGAGATGGGCCTTTCCTATGGTGTACAGTATCTCCTCCTCATTTGTTGGCACTATGATGTTATACTGAGGAATGGAGATGAGCCTTTCATGTGGTGTACAGTATCTCCTCCTCATTTGTTGGCACTATGATGTTATACTGAGGAATGGAGATGAGCCTTTCATATGGTGTACAGGATCTCCTCCTCATTTGTTGGCACTATGATGTTATACTGAGGAATGGAGATGGGCCTTTCATATGTTGTACAGTATCTCCTCCTCATTTGTTGGCACTATGATGTTATACTGAGGAATGGAGATGGGCCTTTCCTATGGTGTACAGTATCTCCTCCTCATTTGTTGGTATTATGATGTTATACTGAGGAATAGAGATGGGCCTTTCATATGGTGTACAGTATAACATCATAGTACCAACACATGAGGAGGAGATACTGTACACCAGTGTTTCTCAACTTTTTTAAACCAAGTACCCCTTGTTGCTACTCCGTCTCCCCGAAGTACCCCCAGCGACTGCACAAGCTATATGATGAAAACAAACACACATGCTTGGGAGGATAAGGGTGCTGGGTAAGTCTGGCTGAGGGTGCTGGGTGGGGAGAGACTGGTGAGGGTGATGGGTGGTCAGAGACAGGTGAGGTGGCTGGCAGAGGGTGATGGCTGGTAAGAGACAGGTGAGGGTACTGGCTGAGGCTTATGGGTGGTGAGGAACAGGTAAATGTGCTGGCTGCGGCTGGCAGAGGGTGATGGATGGTGAGTGTGCTAGTAGAGGGTGATGGGTGGTGAGAGACAGGTGAGGGTGCTGACTGAGGCTGGGACCTACCATTTTGCTGCTGACAGCACTGTAAAGTCCATGACTAAGCTGAGTCCGGGCTACACGCAAGAAATATTTGCGCTCCTGTGACTGCTGTGCACAGTTCATTAAGGCCCAGTTCACATTAGCGTTCCAGGTCCGGCTTCCCCGGACCCGGAACGCTCCGTACACAGCGGATGGTGAACGGATACATTGTTAATCAATGTATCCATTCACACTCGTGCGCCGTCCGGATCCGGATCCGATCCGGGAACGCAGCTCCGGGACGGTCCGGCTTTTTTTCCAACATGCGCTATTTTTCAGTCCGTCCCGGTGCGGCTGCGGACCCGGGCCGGATCCTAACCCGAACATGCGGCCCATGCTGTGCAATGAGAAATGGATGTTTCTCATCACACTGGCAATAGGACCGGATGCTTCCAGCACCGGTCCTATGCCACTTGGGGGGCCCGGACTACACGCCGGTATCCCCCATGCTTGCAGTGCCTTTCTGGCACTGCAATGTATTTAGTTCCGGCTACTTTATTGTAGCCGGAACTGATACATGCATCCGGCGCAACTTGTGGCCAGCGCAGAGACCCGGACCCCCGGACACTTGCGGACTCAAACCGCAAGTGTGAATGGGGCCTTAGACTGTACCTGCCCTTGTGCAGAAAGCTTCTGGCCTCTGAAGTGCGATAGGAGAGTGCACACAGCTTGGACCATGCATGTGCAGTAGTCCATGAGCCAGCTGGATCGCATTCTTCACTGGAGCACAATAGAGGGGACCAGAAGGATGGTGAGGGACCCTACAGGAGACTGGAGGAAGACCCAGGGAAGTAAAAAATATTTTCTCCCCATTAAAGAGTTATCAGGCATTCCAAAAGAAAATAAGTGCTACTTACCCAGGGCTTCCTCCAGCCCCAAGCTCCCAGCATGTCCCTCGCCACAGCTCTCCCTTCAGCCATACGACGCCTCTGCTTCCCGGTCAGCGGTAATGACGTCAGGCCGACCTGCGGCGAACGGCTGCGGGCAGAGCTGTGGTGAGGGACATGCTGGGAACTTGGGGCTAGTGGAAGCCCCGGGTAAGTCCCACTTATTTTCTTTTGGAATGACTGATAACTCCTTTAAGTCTTAGAATTACTTTTGACACATTTTTCAGTAGAAAATGTACATCAGTCCTGAAAGGAATAAAGAAGGTTTGGGTCCTCCAAAGACAGACTGTCCCTCAGAAAAATGCTTGGAGCTCTGACTGCATCCAACTTATTACATCTGAATGTGTATTTTGTGGATTGCCTGGATGAATATTTTTGGAAAGGACAATACAAGATCTCATTTCAGCATGTGTCTGCACTGCTGAGGTCCTGGCTGTGTGTCCAGTGTGTAAACAGGAATCCCGAGGAGGGGGGTTTATGGCAGAGAAGGAGAGGCACAGAGATAAGGCAGTGACAGATGAGAGCCGCAGCTTTGATCTCTGGAGATGGAACTTTATATATATATATATATATATATATATATATATATATATATATATATATATATATATATATATATATATATACTGTACTGGGTCATACTACAAAGTACTGACTCCCAGAAAAAGAGTGGACCAGAAGGCAAAAACAACAATACATACACTTCTCATAGCAACTCTCCGCACTACAAACATGTCCTGTCATTAACATACCACTGCAGACCAGCCGCTGATGCAGAGAAGGCAAAGCAGAGGGCTGGAACAAGCCTGGAATTTCACTGGGAGTCTGCCTGTACACCATATGAAAGGCCCATCTCCATTCCTCAGCAGGGCCGGATTTCTGCAAAGGCCACAAAGGTCACGGCCTAGGGCGGAAAAAATCAGAAGGATAAAAGGGCGGCAGGACCTGAGAGAGATAAGAGGCTGCATGTCAAAATAAATCATTTCTCCTGCTCCGAAGCGCCCCGGCTTTGCTGCACACACAGTCAGAATTCCAGAGCTCCGTGTATTTTCCTTACTTCGTGGTGTGCGATGAGACAGTGCTATCTACTGAACATACAAGCTTCAGTTTATTGCCAGGGGTGAGAGAAACATGGATCACAATGTAGACAATTTCTGATCCAGTTAAAGTAAACATTTTAACAGAATTATTTCCACTTTACAACTCAAGCTGGGCTAAACAATGCATTGCTGGTCAGTCAGACTCTGTTAATGACTTGAGCCATTCCTTCTCCTCTCTCCCCCTGGATTGTAAATCTTAAACAGAAAGATAAGGGTTTGTTTTCCTTAGAGAGATTTATGGCAGCCCCTTCTAAGCTAAATCTTAACCCCTTGCTGACTCATTTTAAAGGCAGCAGTAGTCTAGTATGAGATAGACAACTTCTCTATAATTATAATTGCAAATGTACTGTTGTATACTTTTGTATTGTTACATTCTGTTTTGTATACCAAAAGTAATAACATACACTAAAAATTAAAAAAATATATATTTGTACCGTGTTGGCAACAGTAAAAAAAAACACCTGTGAAAGAATCAGTACAATAAATACTATAAAATAAATGCAACAGATCTGTGATTACAGAAGAGCAGAGAGGGAGATGAACGCCGCTCTGCTACTTCATGCCTGGTACACACCATGCAATTTGCCATCAGATAGACGGGTTCGAATTGATTATTTCTGACAGGTCTAATCTGATTTCTGATCATTTTTCTAATCGACTTTGTATAAGTGATCGGAAAATCGATTCAACACATCTATCTGGTGCGTACCAGGCATTAGGGACTCACTGCTCTAACAGGAAAAACAATCATTCATCATTTTTCAGAGAGAAAACATTCATAGGTATCCTGCAAACAAGTGATCGTTAAGGCTCATACACACCTCAGACTATAGTCTTTGGAAAAAGAAAGATCACAGACCAATTTTACCACCCTTCATATAGTATGAGAGCCATACTCTACACAGTCTATTCTATGGAGCTGAACTCCCCATCAGACAGAAATCTTTGCAAGATGCTGCACACACAGATGTTGTACAGACACAAAAGATCAGTATCTGCAAAAGATCTGTTCCTGCCAAAGATCTGTTCCTGCAAATTGCATTCATAGTCTATGAGATCTGCAGATCATCATACACACCTTGTTTAACTGACATTCATCTGCTGATCAGACAATCATCTGCAGATCTGAAAATCCATCCTGGTGGATCGGATCTGCAGATGAATGTCTGTTAAACAAGGTGTGTATGATGATCTGCAGATATCATAGACTATGAATGCATTTTGCAGGAACAGATGTTTTGCAGATACTGATCTTTTGAATGTGTACAGCATCTTTGTGTGCAGCATCCTACAAAGATTTCTGTCTGATGGGGAGTTCAGCTCCATAGAATAGACTGTGTAGGTATGGCTCTCATACTCCATGGAAGGGGGTAAAATTGGTCTGTGATCTTTCATTTTCCTAAAGGCTCATACACACATCAGACCACAGTCTTTGGAAAATGAAAGATCACAGACCAATTTTACCCCCTTCCATGGAGTATGAGAGCCATACCTACACAGTCTATTCTATGGAGCTGAACTCCCCATCAGATAAAAATCTTTGCAAGATGCTGAACACGTTCAAAAGATCAATATCTGCAAAAGATCTGTTCCTGCAAAAGATCCGTTCCTGCAAAATGCATTCATAGTCTATGATATCTGCAGATCCTCATACACACCTTGTTTAACAGACAATTATCTGCAGATCAGACAATCATCTGCAGATCTGAAGATCCATCCTGGTGGATCTGATCTGCAGATGAATGTTTGTTAAACAAGGTGTGTATGAGGATCTGCAGATATCATAGACTATGAATGCATTTTGCAGAAACGGATCTTTTGCAGGAACAGATCTTTTGCAGATACTGATCTGTTGCATGTGTACAGCATCTTTGTGTGCAGCATCTTGCAAAGATTTCTATCTGATGGGGAGTTCAGCTCAATAGAATAGACTTTGTAGGTATGGCCCTCATACTACATGGAAAGGGGTAAAATTGGTCTGTGATCCTTCATTTTCCAAAGACTATGGTCTGATGTGTGTATGCACCCTGAGTGTGTGTGTGTGTGTGTGGGGGGGGGGGAGGGGGGGCGGTTGGTGGTACCGGGCCTAGGGCACTGGGAAGTCCAAATCCGGCCCTGTTCCTCAGTATAACATCATAGTGCCAACAAATGAGGAGGAGATACTGTACACCATATGAAAGGCCCATCTCCATTCCTCAGTATAACATCATAGTACCAACACATGAGGAGGAGATACTGTACACCATATGAAAGGCCCATCTCTATTCCTCAGTATAACATCATAATACCAACAAATGAGGAGGAGATACTGTACACCATAGGAAAGGCCCATCTCCATTCCTCAGTATAACATCATAGTGCCTTTCATATGGTGTACAGTATCTCCTCCTCATTTGTTGGTGCTATGATGGTATACTGAGGAATGGAGATGGACCTTTCATATGGTGTACATTATATCCTCCTCATTTGTTGGTACTATGATGTTATACTGAGGAATGGAGATGGGCCTTTCATATAGTGTACAGTATCTCCTCCTCATTTGTTGGTGCTATGATGTTATACTGAGGAATGGAGATGGGCCTTTCATATGGTGTACAGTATCTCCTCCTCATTTGTTGGTGCTATGATGTTATACTGAGGAATGGAGATGGGCCTTTCATATGGTGTACAGTATCTCCTCCCCATTTGTTGGTACTATGATGTTATAATGAGGAATGGAGATAGGCCTTTCATATGGTGTACAGTATCTCCTCCTCATGTGTTGGTACTATGATGTTATACTGAGGAATGGAGATGGGCCTTTCATATGGTGTACAGTATCTCCTCCTCATCTGTTGGTACTATGATATACTGAGGAATGGAGATGGACCTTTCATATGGTGTACAGTATCTCCTCCTCATGTGTTGGTACTTTGATATACTGAGGAATGGAGATGGACCTTTCATATGGTGTACACTGTATCTCCTGCTCATTTATTGGTACCTCTCTTAGGGGAGGTTCTTTTTATATATTTGTTTAAATTAAATGTGATTAAATTAGGAGCACCCAGGTGCTCAGTGTCATTTAAAGGACAACTGTAGTGAGAAGAATATGGATGCTGCCATATTGTATTTATTTCTTTTAAACAATGCCAGTTGCCTGACAGCCCTGCTGATCTATGTGGCTGCAGTAGTGTCTGAATAACACCAGAATCAAGCATGCAGCTAATCATGTCAGATCTGACAAATATCAGAAACCTCTGACCTGCTGCATGCTGGTTAAGGGTCTAAGGCTAAAAGTATTAGAGGCTCAAGAGGATCAGCAGGACATCCAGGTAACTGGTATTCTTTAAAGAAAAACAAATATGGCAGCCCCATGTCCATCTTGCTTCAGTTGTCCATTAACTTCACATATTTGAAAATTGCTGCTTCTCTCTTCACCAGCACTACCTAATCGGTCTATACCCCGTAGTCTTGCCTGGCCCATCCCAATCCCCCTTATACCTAACAATTTACTATCACAAAAAGCAGAAGAAGGGGCCTTGCACATCTCTTATAAAACTTCACTTTTAATTGTATCAGATAAAAAAGACATACTTTACATATCCAGTATATTCAAAAAAGAGAGGTACAGGCAGGTAGGGAGGTCGACAGCCGTTTCGCGCCAGTTAAATGCTGTGGTGCATCATCAGGACAACCCCCTTGTGTAGAATCTCCCCTTATATAGGCACTTACCCCTGAGCATGTGGAGCAGCTGTCCGCAATTGTCCAAAGTCGCGTCCGCCTATGGAGCGCACGCTGTAACCAAAGACAGGCGCCATACCCAGGTGCTTCCGCCCAGTGAGACGCACGGCCCGTACGCGTCACTTCCGGCAAGCTTCTCATAGCCATACCATGGTATTTCCGCCTGGTGGTACGCATACTCCATACGCGTCACTTCCGGCGGGTTCGTCATGATATATGACGTCAAACTAACGCGACCATCATGGCGCATCAGCCCGAAAACCGCGTGAACTACCAAAAATATCCACCAGAGGGCAAAAAATAATATTACTGACTGGGAGTTAAACAACCGGACCTCTGCTGCCATCAAGTGGCCAAATATTTAAAGGCTACAAATTTATATATAAACATTTCATAGGCAGATGGACAACTCCTACACGACTGCTCCTCCTTAAATGAAAAGAATAATTTAGCCGTATTCATCTGAGACTTTTATTTTAAATGATTTTAGTATCCTGATTTTTGGTATTTCCCTATAGGAAGATTTTAATGTATTTACTCTGAATTTACCCCTATAGATCCATGCTAGATTTCTGCTAGTAAGTCCGTCCCTTTGGGTGGTGAGTATATAATGATATGTTATCTAAATGAATATTTATATTAAATGAGACTGCTCTCCCCTATGGGGATGGACTATAGCTGAACACAAAAAGGCACTTAATTAATTGATCATTATGGATGGTTTAATTGATTTGTTTACGATCTTATGTGATTATGTGGCATGTATGTGGAGCAGTCGTGTAGGAGTTGTCCATCTGCCTATGAAATGTTTATATATAAATTTGTAGCCTTTAAATATTTGGCCACTTGATGGCAGCAGAGGTCCGGTTGTTTAACTCCCAGTCAGTAATATTATTTTTTGCCCTCTGGTGGATATTTTTGGTAGTTCACGCGGTTTTCGGGCTGATGCACCATGATGGTCGCGTTAGTTTGACGTCATATATCATGACGAACCCGCCGGAAGTGACGCGTATGGAGTATGCGTACCACCAGGCGGAAATACCATGGTATGGCTATGAGAAGCTTGCCGGAAGTGACGCGTACGGGCCGTGCGTCTCACTGGGCGGAAGCACCTGGGTATGGCGCCTGTCTTTGGTTACAGCGTGCGCTCCATAGGCGGACGCGACTTTGGACAATTGCGGACAGCTGCTCCACATGCTCAGGGGTAAGTGCCTATATAAGGGGAGATTCTACACAAGGGGGGTTGTCCTGATGATGCGCCACAGCATTTAACTGGCGCGAAACGGCTGTCGACCTCCCTACCTGCCTGTACCTCTCTTTTTTGAATATACTGGATATGTAAAGTATGTCTTTTTTATCTGATACAATTAAAAGTGAAGTTTTATAAGGGATGTGCAAGGCCCCTTCTTCTGCTTTTTGAAATTTGACTGCTGTCTTGGCAATTGCACTCCCCCAGTGAGATAACGTGGCTGTCCTGTGCACGATATAATATCTACCTCTTTATGATTGGACTGTCTTTGTTTCTATACGTTGCACAGACTTTTTGAACCACAGAATGGCAATGTCTGCCTTCAGGGAGGGGAGGAAAAACCTAGATTCCTTTCTGGAAGAGGATAAAGATGGAAATCCATCCATTCCCCCCCCACAGGGGCTAAAAAGCCTGGAAAGTAGACTTTACAACTTAATGGAAAGAGAGGTACGCAAATACTGGACGATTGTTACTTTAAAGAAATATAAGGCAGTAGGGAGAGCCCCACGAGGGATACGTTTTTATAAACCTTTAACTCAGGCGAAGGTCCGTCCCTCTGCAAAGACTAAATGTGATGCCTTATTTGACAAATGTGTATTACTATATCAAGATTTGTTAATAGAAGAAAATGAGATTGACTATCAAGAGATCTTAGATGAGATTGAGGATGTCAAGAAGTTGATCAAAGCCCTCACAGATGAAGATAGTCTTAATCTATTAACAACTAAGTTTGAACTACGTCTAACCCCGATACAGGAACAGATCAAAAAAGATAAAAACACAAAGTTTGCCCGTGACCGAGTGGATTATGAGCAACATCAAGTCTTCTCCTGGAGGAAAGATAGACCTTACCGTAATCCAAATAAGAGGAACAAGGGGAGGAAAAGGCGTAACCCCTCAGGAGGTGGTTCGGGGAGGAGTTCTCCAGATAGCTCCCCAAATGGCTCCCATGGTTCTATGAGATATATGGGATCATCGTCTGAAGATGAGGTCCCTTTAGAAAGAAGGTCAGGAGAAGCAAACGAAAATCAAAAAAGTATCCTGAAACAGGTCTCGTGGACCAAAGTACAACCGAGACGATCGGAAAGGAACAGAAAGAAATAAAAGTCTATAATCTATCAGGGGTAGATTTGAGTGAGGCAGTATTTTCTCTACTGAACAAAGGCTTAAATTTTTGCCCTACAGTTGAATTTGATTATGTCAAGTTTGAACAGGAACTTTTTCTAAACACGAGAAAATTGTCATTACATCGTTTTTTTGCAAGTAAGGAAAAACCACCGGAACGTTTTCAGGAAGTGGACATGAGAACCATTCCCCCATTAGTTAGTACATCTGAGGACCATTGGGATCAGAAAACTTTACGTGATTTATGTGAATTGTCAGACGCATACATTCCTAACAGAATTGAGGTTAACCGCAAGCTCCCCTTTGATATAGGCAATAGATCAGTCTTTAACCCCCCATCAGTCCCAGGGGGTTCAGTTGAATTGTTTTATTCAAAAGTATTGGATGATTGTAAGTCACTAATTTACCCTAAAGATGCTATTAATTTGTCTGGCCAAGAGAGGGAAGCTTTGAGATGGCTGCAGTCTAGGACAGATCTAACCATCAAGGAAGCAGATAAGGGGGGAGGGGTGGTAATAATGTCAACTGAGCAATATCAAAGAGAATGTTTGCGTCAATTAGAAGATAGATCCACATATTCCAAATTACCCACTGATCCTACATCACAATATACTAATGAGTTGAAAAAGCTTCTCCTCAAAGGTGTCATGGATGGTGCTATAGATAGAACTGTGGCAAACAAACTGCTTCCTCAGTTTCCTCGCAGCCCGGTGTGGTACTGTATTCCGAAAATACATAAGACCTTGGATAACCCACCGGGCCGACCTATAGTGTCAGCCATTGGATCACTGACGGAGTCACTTTCACAGTTTGTGGATTTCCAGCTAAGACCCCTATTGAGATCATTACCAGCATATGTAGGGGATACCACAGAGGTTTTGAATGTTCTAGGAACTTTTGAATGGCAACCAGGATATCATCTGGCATCAATAGATGTGGTTTCGCTATATAGCTGTATATGCCATGTGGATGGCCTAAGAGCTATCAAGACCTTTATACCCAATTTGATAGAGGAGGATGCTTTACAGTGGTTTGTGTTGGCGGGTCTGGAGTTTGTCCTCACCAGGAACTCATTCCTCTTTGACCGCCAGTGGTACCATCAGGAGGTCGGCACGGCAATGGGGAGCCCTGTGGCCCCCACCTATGCCGGCCTCTTCATGGGCCACTGGGAGGCAGATCATATTTATTCATCGAGGAATGGGTTCCTGGAGCGGATCAAACTTTGGATCCGCTACATTAACGATATTTTGATTGTGTGGGAGGGGCAACGAGAGCAATTTAATGAATTTATGGAATATCTTGGGTCAAATGATGTTAATATGCAGTTCACTCACTCTTGGGGAGATCAACGTTTACAATTCTTAGATTTAGATATAGAGGTGAGGGAGGGAGTGATATTAACTAAAACCTATAGGAAGCAGACGGCGGTCAATTCTTTATTGAGTGCAACAAGTTATCACCCAGCCTCTACTCTCAGGGGGGTCCCCTATGGACAGTTCCTCAGACTTCGGAGGAATGCTAGTTCATGGGAGGACTTCCTTGTACAGTCTGAGGATCTTACAATTAGATTACAGCAAAGAGGATACCAATCCAAAATGATCCGGCAAGCTTTTTCAAGGGCAGCTGGAAAGGATAGAGCCACACTATTAAAACATAAGAGAAAAGATGGCCAGACCAATCCCCAGGAGAGATTTTTTATGCATTTTTCATACTCACCAATGTTCCAATTTATTCAACAATCAATAAGAAAAAACTGGTGGATAATCCAACAGGATAAAATGTTAAAATCAAAAAGTATCCTCCCCCCCTGTGTCTCATATAAACGAGTCCCGAACTTAAAAGATAAACTCTCGCATGGCGAGTTTACCAGTCGACAATCTGTATCTTGGCTGGGGTCCAATCGCCCTAAGGGGAATTTCAAATGCCATAGGTGTTCTTGTTGTAACTTTATAGAATTGGGCGATTCCTTCACTCGCTTTGGGCGGACGTGCAGGATCAGACAGTTCATTAACTGTCGTACCCGAGGCCTGGTATATGCACTAGTTTGCCCCTGTCAGCGTATTTATGTGGGTGAAACCACGAATATGCTCAAGGATCGGTACCAGGCCCATTGCAGGTCTGTGCACAGCGGGGAAGGGTGCCCAAGGGTGATTGAGCATATGCGCGAGGCCCACAATAGTGATGTAACAAAATTAAGATTTTTGGGTTTAGAACAGGTGACACGTGACAGGAGGGGTGGGGATTGGCATCGTAAGCTTTTACAGAGGGAAAGCCATTGGATTTCATATTTCGATGCGGTAGGACCTTTAGGCTTAAATGAAAAGAATAATTTAGCCGTATTCATCTGAGACTTTTATTTTAAATGATTTTAGTATCCTGATTTTTGGTATTTCCCTATAGGAAGATTTTAATGTATTTACTCTGAATTTACCCCTATAGATCCATGCTAGATTTCTGCTAGTAAGTCCGTCCCTTTGGGTGGTGAGTATATAATGATATGTTATCTAAATGAATATTTATATTAAATGAGACTGCTCTCCCCTATGGGGATGGACTATAGCTGAACACAAAAAGGCACTTAATTAATTGATCATTATGGATGGTTTAATTGATTTGTTTACGATCTTATGTGATTATGTGGCATGTATGTGGAGCAGTCGTGTAGGAGTTGTCCATCTGCCTATGAAATGTTTATATATAAATTTGTAGCCTTTAAATATTTGGCCACTTGATGGCAGCAGAGGTCATGTTGTTTAACTCCCAGCCAGTAATATTATTTTTTTGCCCTCTGGTGGATATTTTTGGTAGTTCACGCGGTTTTCGGGCTGATGCGCCATGATGGTCGCGTTAGTTTGACGTCATATATCATGACGAACCCGCCGGAAGTGACGCGTATGGAGTATGCGTACCACCAGGCGGAAATACCATGGTATGGCTATGAGAAGCTTGCCGGAAGTGACGCGTACGGGCCGTGCGTCTCACTGGGCGGAAGCACCTGGGTATGGCGCCTGTCTTTGGTTACAGCGTGCGCTCCATAGGCGGACGCGACTTTGGACAATTGCGGACAGCTGCTCCACATGCTCAGGGGTAAGTGCCTATATAAGGGGAGATTCTACACAAGGGGGGTTGTCCTGATGATGCGCCACAGCATTTAACTGGCGCGAAACGGCTGTCGACCTCCCTACCTGCCTGTACCTCTCTTTTTTGAATATACTGGATATGTAAAGTATGTCTTTTTTATCTGATACAATTAAAAGTGAAGTTTTATAAGGGATGTGCAAGGCCCCTTCTTCTGCTTTTTGAAATTTGACTGCTGTCTTGGCAATTGCACTCCCCCAGTGAGATAACGTGGCTGTCCTGTGCACGATACAATATCTACCTCTTTATGATCTAACAATTTACTATCATTTATTGATGCTCCTTCACTTCATCCAAGTACAGCTAACCTTAATCCTTTCTCCTCTAAGCCTCTTAAGCCTCATCTACAAGGTACAATTTTACATCAGATAGATGGATCTATTAGATAGATCTAATAAGAAATTGCATCGTGTGTAGCCGTCCAAATTGCTTCAGATCAATTTTGCGATAGATTTTTCTTTGATAAGTACTCAAAATCCATTGCAAAATCTAACGCAATCAGATTGGACTGGTTGGAAATTATCTAATTATTTTTATTATTTATTTATAAAGCGCCAACATATTCCGTGGCGCTGTACAATGTAAGAAAACAAACAAGGGATACATAATGATACAGACAATGATATACATCAAATATGAACACTAATACAAAATACAGAACTGCTGAATACAATAGGAAATTTAACATGATGACTAAAATGTATAAATGTCTAACAGTGTGCAAGCAATTAAATTAATAACATCCCATGACACAAAAGGGTGAGAGCCCTGCCCTTGGGAGCTTACAGTCTAAAGGAATGGGGTGGAAACAAGAGGTGGGGGAAGTATACAGTATATGTACAGGCAGTGCGTAATTAGGTTATTTATGGGTTATTTATGGGTGCATGGCCTAAGCTAGAGAATATGCTAGTCGGAAAAGGTGGGTTTTGAGGGAACGTTTAAAGATTTCAAAGGTGGGAGAGTGGCGGATGTGCTGTGGAAGGGCATTCCAGAGGAGGGGTGAGGCACGTGAGAAGTCTTGTACACGTGAATGTGAAGAGGTAATTGTAGAAGAGGATAAAAGAAGCTCATGTGCAGATCTGAGATTGCGGTTGGGTTGGTATCTGGAGACTAGTGAGGAGATGTACAGAGGAGAGAGATTGTGGAGAGCTTTGTAGGTTAGGGTTAAGAGTTTGAACTGAATCCTCTCATTAATTGGTAGCCAGTGAAGATCTTGACAGAGAGGATCAGCAGAGGAAGAGCGAGAGGAGAGATGAATAAGTCGAGCAGCAGAGTTCAGTACAGATTTGAGCGGTGCTAGTCGGTTAGTTGGAAGTCCACCAAGCAATATATTGCAATAGTCCAATCAAGATATAAGAAGAGCATGTACTAACATTTTGGTTGTGTCATGAGAGAGAAAAGGTTGGATACGAGCTATGTTTTTGAGTTGGAGATGACAGGAGCTGGTTAGGGAGTCAATGTGAGGAATACATGAGAGAGAAGAATCAAATATTACCCCTAAGCACCGTGCTTTGGGAACTGAAGTTATAGACTTGTTGTTAACATTTATTGTAATATCAGGCAAAGAGGTGGACAGGGAAGGAGGCCTGATCTGAATAAGAAACAGTAAAAGACCTTCCAGAGAGGTAGGAAGATATCCAGGAGACAACGAGGTCCTTTATTCCTATAGATGAAAGGATCTGTAGGAGTAGACAGTGTCGAATGCTGATGACAGATCTAGAAGGATGAGTATGGAATAATAGCCTTAGGATTTAGCTGTGAGGAGATCATTAGCTACTTTGGTGAGGGCTGTTTCTGTGGAGTGGTTTGGCCGGAGGCCAGACTGGAACTGATCAAGCAAGGAATTTGCAGATAAATACTGACTTAGTTCAGCATGAATGTAGCGTTCCAAGTAATTTAGATGCAAATGGGAGAAGTGACACTGGGCGGTAGTTATCAAGTTCGGTGGGGTATAGAGATGGTTTTTTTTTTAAAGATTCTTTATTTTGAAGTTTTCAAGGAAATAACAGTACATGAAAGAAAGTAATGCCATTCCAAATGGCGCAATGTTACATACATATTAAATTGTATATTATACATAAACATAGGAGCCAAGCAGCGGCTCCTTTTAAGACAAATTCATAACAGAGCGAGAGTATGCTTGTGCACTGATACTAAGTCTGATTAAGGAAATAATTGAATACTGTCCCCGGTGAATGAGAGGATACACATATCTGCCCCTATGTGTAAATGATGCGAGACTCTACTTTATGTAACAGAGCTATCCAGAATGAGGGGGTGAGGGCGCCGGGGCCCAGAGGGATCATACACCCAGCGAGCTCATCCCCTACTGCAAGTATCTAAGAGACTCAGAGATAGACGGAGACATAGCCATATCTATCAGTGTTTAATCAAATGTATGAAGAGGTAAGTGTGCAATAGTGATATAAGAGAAGAAGAGAAAAGACAGGAAAGGAAAAGGTAAGATGAAACAAAGAAAATAGAAAGAGAGAAAGTAAGGAGGAAAAGTAAAGGTACGATCCGGATCGGACGTCTCGGGGTCATCTGATGGGTCTACTGAAAAAGATTCTCTAAAAAACATAACATGTCGCAGGGTGTAAGTGACGCTGCTTCAACGACAGGGAACTTAGGGGCTAATAGCCTACTCCGGGGGATATTAAGTTTTTGTAGGTATCCGTTTCCTCGAATTCCCACCAAGGTGACCATGTGCGGTTAAATTGTTCTAGACGATCTTGGATGGAATGTGTAAGATCCTCCATATATTTAATAGACTGAATCTCTCCTAACCATTCTGCGATAAGGGGTGCCTGATTTGACTTCCAGTGGCGTGCAATAACAAGTCTGGCCGCATTAATGAGGTGTTTTGACAATGATTTCTTATATTTGCCCAGTCTCCTCGGGGTATTGTGCAATAGGTAATATGAAGGGTCATCCGAGGGTTCTACATCTGTGATTTTAGTGATGATAGATTTGACGGCGTTCCAGAAAGGCACTATAGTTGGGCAGCTCCAGAAAATATGAAGCAAGGTACCCTTGTGAGCCGTACATCGCCAGCACAGAGGGCTAGAGTTAGGGAACATCTTGTGTATTCTATCTGGGGTATGGTACCAGTGTGTCAACATTTTGTAACCGGATTCCTGTATACGCGCTGATATAGATGATTTCTGGGATAGTATGAGAATCTTTTGCCATTGAGGATCTGAAAAAGTTCTGTCAAGGGAGGATTCCCATTTAGAGCGTAATGAGGTTGATAGCCCAGCATCCGAAAGAAGCAGTGAGTATATTTGGGAGATACCTCGTTGGACATGCCCATCCCCACTACACAGTTTCTCAAAGGGGGAGAGAGCTCTGGAGAACGCCTCAGCCCTCCCAAGGCCCGAGAGAAAGTGTATGAACTGAGAGTGGGACCAAACGTCCAGTGTGGGCGATTTCAGACGGGTCCTGAGAGCCGACAGAGTCGCCCAGTTATTATTTTCAAGTAGTTGGCAGGCTCTAATGGGGCCGGGAATTCTCCATTGTTTATAAGCATTTTTACATAGCCCTGGTGCGAAATCAGGGTTATCTAGTAGGGGAGTCAAAGGTGATGGCAGAGTAAAGAGGGTATTTGATCTATTAAGTTGGCCTAAAATCTTGAGGGTGCACTCAGTCAACGGGGAGGCTTTGACTATAGGAGACACTGTCCTATTGGACCATGGTAAGTGTGGTAAATGGGGCGAAACTAAGTCACTCTCCATTCCCACCCATTGCTTGAGGGCACCATGTCGATGCCAGTCAACAATCCGTATGAGTGACGAGGCCCCATAGTATAGTGAGAGGTCGGGGATTGACATACCTCCCTGAGTTTTAGGTAGGATCGTTAAAGCATATTTAAGTCTAGGAGGTCTATTTTTCCATATGAATTTCTGAAGCAGTACCCTGAGTTCTTTAAAATATGATGCAGGTGCCAGTACCGGAAGGGCCTGAAAAATGTAGAGGAATCGTGGTAACACATTCATTTTGATAATATTCACTCTACCAAACCACGAGAATTTTGCTACATCCCATCTTTTCAAGTCAGTCCTAATCTTAGAGAGCAACGGGACATAGTTAAGGGCAAAGACTTCTGTAAGGTTATTGGGTATTTTAGTGCCTAAGTATGTTAATGCTCGAGGGGACCAGGTGAAAGGGAAGTTGGACTCTAATTGAGACTTTAGGGTGGAGGAGAGGCCGACATTTAACGCCTCACATTTGCTATAGTTTATTTTAAAGTTAGATAGGTCACTGTATTTGGAAAATTCCAACATAAGGTTAGGAAGGGAGATGTGTGGGTTAGTTATATAGAATAAGAGATCATCCGCATACGCGGCGGTTTTGTGTTCAACTGTCGGGAACCTAAGTCCACTGATGTCCGGGTTTGCTCTAATATTACGGAGTAGGGGTTCCAGGGATAGGGCAAAAATAAAGGGAGAAAGGGGGCATCCCTGTCGGGTGCCATTATAAATAGGAAATGATTCGGATAGTTCTCCATTTATTTTGATCCTAGCGGAGGGGGACTTATAAAGGGCCATAATGTGATCTATTATATTTCTAGGAAGGCCGATGTGCTGTAAGGTACTATTAACAAAATCCCATCGGACACGGTCGAAGGCCTTCTCCGCATCAGTGGATAAGAGCATCATGGGCGAGGCCTTCGACCGTGCCCAATGTACTGCCAACAGGGTTCTAAGGGTGTTATCCCTAGCTTCACGGGTGGGAATGAAGCCAACCTGATCAAGGTGAATTATACTAGACATCAAAGGGGAGAGGCGATTTGCTAAAATCTTGGCATAGAGTTTCAGGTCAATGTTAAGTAGGGAGATGGGCCTATAGTTTGAACAAAGAGAAGGGTCTTTACCTGTCTTGTGGATCACAGTAATATGCGATAGTAGCATATCTGTAGGGAAGGAAGTCGGTGTATCAGGGTCGGCTGTGGAGTTGAGGGCCTTAAGAAGGAAGGGGTGTAATAAAGAAAGATAATGCTTGTAATACTCCAGCGTGAAGCCATCTGGGCCTGGGGCCTTGCCCGATGGAGTTTGTGAGATGGCGAGTTTAAGCTCAGAGAAGGAGATTGGTTCACCTAATTCCTCTAGCGACCCCTCCGGTACCCTAGGTAGGCCTGACTGCTTAATGTAGTCTTGTATTCTTTCTACGGTGGGTGTGCCTGAACGGCTCGGTTTCTGATTTGGTAGGTTGTATAAAGACTTGTAAAATTCCCGGAACACACGGGCTATTGAGGATGTTCTGTGGTGTTTTTTGGACATAGAGTCATTTATATGAGGAATATAGTTTGCATTTTGTTGGATCCTAAGGGCTCTAGCCAAGAGACGGCTGCATTTGTTGCCGAATTCATAATAATGGCGCTTACATCTGGATGCAGCGTATCTGGCTTTAAAATATAGCAGGGACTTTAACTTTTCACGCTCAGCAGTCAGAGCTTCTAGATCAGTACCTGACATAGAGCGCTTATGGAGCGTTTCCAATCTGTGGATTTCCCCAAGTGCCCTATTAATCTCCTCTGTTTTTTCCTTTTTTAGCCTACTCCCCTCCTGGATTAAAACTCCCCGGATCACACATTTGTGCGCAGCCCACAGTGTCATAGGGGACATACCCTCTACATCATTAGCTTTAAAATAATCAGTAATGGCAGTCTCTACCCTGTCTGCTATATCTCTGTTCTTAAGAAGAGAGGTATTGAGCCGCCAGGAAAATGGGCCTCGTCTCCCTTCAAGGATGGCAATTGAGACAGATACAAATGAGTGATCCGAAAATGGGCATGTATCGATCTGAGCTAGCGATGTCAGTGACAAGAGGTTATGAGAGACAAAAATATGATCGATGCGGGAGTAGATCCCGTGAGGGGTGGAGAAAAAGGTATAGTCCTTAACTGAAGGATTTAAAATACGCCAAGTGTCCACTAGTTGCCTAGATCGTAAAGCATTTTTGCATTTATAAATTAGCCTATACGGTAAGGCTGTTTTACCTGAGGAAGTGTCAAGGGCCGGGTCCAAGGGAACGTTTAGATCGCCTCCAATAACCAGGCTTCCTTCAGCAAACGCGTCCAGCTCCTGTAGGAAGTGTTCCAGAAAGGTTTGTTGCCCTGAGTTTGGAGCGTAATATGACCCAAAAGTATACATTTGGTTATTAATTCGACCCTTTATTATAATAAACCTGCCCTCTTGATCTTTACATATTTGAATCTGGGAAATGGGGACATCTTTAGATAGTAGTATTGCTACTCCTTTTGATTTGGAGTCAGGGGAATTGCTCAGGAAGGCATTAGGGAAATATTTGTTGTCTATTCTAGGATGTTCCTCACCACGTAAATGCGTCTCCTGGAGGAAGGCCACATGTGTTTTGGTCCTGCGGAGCTCCGCAAGTAGCGCAGATCTCTGTTCGGGAATGTTTAATCCCCTGACGTTAAGCGTCTGTATTTTAAGTAATGCCATTAGATTGTGTTATTGTTGGGCATATATGCCCCACCAGGGTCCCTGACGCCGAACCAGATCGTTTAGAAAAAGAGAGGAGAGAGACAGGAAAGTAGACAACAAGGAAAGTAACAAGTATAAAGAGGTGGGGAAAAAATCCCCAGGTACATGCCGTGTAAAGCTCAAGCTCCACACAGCATAACACTCTCGTTAGGCCAGTCCCCTCGTTCGTAATTGAAGAGAGGAAAATTAACGTTCTGGCCAGAGAGAAAAGGAGGGGGAAATGTACCACCATCACGGATGGAGTCCATTGCCCCCGGCCATAAGATAATAAGGAGCGCATATTTGGTATCCCTTAGTATAGGACAGGTATGGAGAACTGAAAATAGATACAACAGCTGAGAAAAAACTTTGTCTTATGAAATTTACAAAAGAATAACCCTATTGGGATAGGACGACCTCGTATAGTTGCTAGTACCTCATTGCACCCCCGCCCACCCTCGTCTCGACATAAGATCCAACTCAACCCCCCCCCCCCCCACCAACCTCCCCCTCCCCCCCCCCCCCCCCCCACACACACAAGATCCTCCATGTCACATTTAAGTGAGGCATCATACAAAGGTTATTGATTCATCTATGACGGTGCAGTTGTTATGCAGGTACATACCTTTTCAGACCTAGGCAATGGGTATGCCGATCATACTTATCCTGATCACAGATGTATATAAACATAGAATAAAACCTTTGTTGCAATGAAGTGACATATCATGTATAACTATAGATAGTAAGTCTCGTGCTATGTGGGAAGTGAGGGGAGGGAAAGGGAGGACAAAGATCCACGCCCGCGGCAAAAGGCTAAGCGTACCTATATCCGGCGAAGTGCCAAGGTATGTGACAGTAGTGTCCCGTACGTGAGCATAACACAACCATTGTTAATACGGGGAGGACGCTTCTAGTGTACAGGAAATAAAGTTTTGTGAGGTAGCGTCTGTGTCCGAGGAGGAGGCAGTGCACTGTGGCAAAGAGTATTGCAGGGCGTGGGGGCGAGAGGAAAGAGAGCACCGAAGGAGGTCCAAGCTTCCAATATTAGCTCGGGTGGGCAAAGTGGTCTATGGGTCTTACCAGTAGACGGTCCCATGAGGAGGAAGAAAGAGTTTCCCATTACACTCACATGTTAGAGTCTGAGGCGGCGTCTCTTTGTCGTCTTACGCGTGATGGTTTAGGCATAGTTAGGGAATCCGGGTCCCACTCAGGTACGGTGACCTGTGCGATATTCAAGGTTGAGAAGAACTCTGGTAGGTCTCTAGGGTGCCGTAGTGTGAAGGAGGTCTCGTTCAGGGTTGCATAAAGATAGAAGGGGAAACCCCAGCGGTAGGTGGCCCCAGCTTGTTGCAGGGCAGTCAGTATCGGCTTCAGAGCTCGTCGTTGCACCAAGGTGGAAGGCGCTAGGTCCTGATAAAAAGTGATGATAGCGCCATCAAAGTCATATGAGCCAGCAGAGCGTGCCGCTTTCATGATTGCGTCTTTGATAGGGAAGTCATGAATGCGGCATATCACATCGCGAGGAGGTTCTGCATTGCGAGGTGTTGGGCGTAATGCGCGATGGGCTCTGTCCATCTTTATAGGAGTGTCGACTGGTCTGTTTAGCAAGCCGTTAAAAATAGCTTGCAGAGAGGGCCCAAGATCTTCTTGCCTCGTGGCCTCCGGGAGGCCGCGCACTCTCACGTTGTTGCGGCGGCTCCGGTTCTGCAGATCTTCCAGCTGGGCACGTGTGTGGCTCTGCAAGAGGGTTTGCTTGTCCCGGGATTCCTTCAGCGAGGCAACATCAGCCTGTAGTACCTTCACCATGTCCTCGAGTCCCGTAACCCGTTGTGACGTCGCTGCGATATCTGACCTTATGGCGGCAATCTCCTCCCTAGTGGACCGCACTATTTGCTCAGTCTGGCGGATCAAATCTTCTTTGGTTGGCATGCCCCGCAGAAATGCCCACATCTCCTCCAACGCTGTTGTTCTATCGGAGGCTCCTGGGGAGCTAGCTGGGGAGAGGCCCGAGGCCGTGGTGTCCGCCATTTTAGGTGTGCTGCTCCGGGTGACCCGTTGGGAAAAAAAGCTATCTAAAGGTCCTTTAGAGGTCTTTTGAGTCTGCCGTCGTCTGCTCTGTCTTCTGGGCTTACTTGCCATACCCTGTCGGGCTTCAGCTGGGTGATTATAGAGGGCTAAACCGGCTAAATCTCTGTATGTGGCCGGGAGCTCTGGAACCACACGTCCTCACACTTCCATGGCACGCTCCGCCCCCTATAGAGATGTTTTTTTAAGTAGTGGTGTTACAACCATCTTCTTGAATGAGGATGGAAAAATTCCAGTGGAGAGGGATAGGTTAAACAGCGATATTATGGCAGGGATGAGGGATGTGGATAGCTGTGGAATGAGATGTGATGGGATAGGATCCAAAGAACAGGTAGTTAGATGGGATTTGGAGATAAGAGAAGAGAGAGAATGTTCGGAGAGTGGAGATAAATTGGAAAGAGAGCAGTCAACAAGAGGAGTGGAGATGAAGTTTGATGTCTGCAGGGCTGTGGAGTCGGAGTCATGGAGTCGGAGCAATTTTGGGTGCCTGGAGTCGGAGTCGGGGAAAAATGCACCGACTCTGACTCCTAATGAATTTGTAACTGTAATTAAAATAGAAAATATGATAAAATGTTCTATTTCTCAGATAATAGTCATTAAAAATAATGTATATATACAGTATATATATATAGTAATAGCTGTTCAGTCCACAAAAATGAAATAAACCAATCAAAATTAGTTACTTGTGCTGCTTCAATAAAGCAGTCCCCATATTTTTAAAGTCAGCTATACACATCTGATTGTGACTGTATATATGTTGTGTACACAGGAATCTCTTATATATACGAAATAAAATCTATGCTGTAAGTATAAAGCCTGATGTGTAGCCGTGTCACTAATAGAGATGGTCAATGAGATGGAAATAATTCTGCATTGATGCTGGTTTATGCAAATGTATGCACTCTCTTTGCTCATGAAATCAAATAAATTGATATGTTGTTAAAATTTGGTTTGGTGACTATGAATTAAAGGGTGCCTGAGGCGAATTAAAAGAAAAGCTTTATACATACCTGGGGCTTCCTCCAGCCCCCTTCAGGCCATTCGGTCCCTCGCTGTCCTCCTCCACCAACTAAATCTTCTGCTATGAGTCCAGGTAATTCAGCCAGTCAGCGCAGTCCGGCCGCATGCCGCTTCCACAGCCAGGAGCGTTCTGCACCTGCACAAAAGTGCTGCGCAGGTGTAGTATGCTCCCGGCGGCGGAGTGTGTGCATGCGCACTACTTGCAATATATAATTGGGAGTATAGTCTTTTTACACAAAGGGAAAAAGAAAAAACCTTATGATCCCTTTTTGGGGTAATCCACTTTCCCCTATTGGAGCTTCACATATGTAGAAAGGACCTTAAAGTGAAAAAATCGGGCTAGAGCTTTTCAATGCAAAAATATCAAAACTTTATTGACACAGACATAAAAAGAGTAAAAAATTCTCTGTTAGAGGTTCCTTGTGGATATATCCAAAACAGAATATACAGTGCAGACATCGGCTTAATTATAGACTTAATGCAAATTTTGAAAAGGCAACGACACGCTCGTTTTGGGCACAGAAGGCCCTTCATCAGGCCAAGTTGCAGAAAGCACTGTCTACAAAGAAAGCACATAAATAGATATATATTAATAACATTGATAAAATACATAAAATGTATATCCAGCACCTCACAGAGAAATGACCCGAGGGTGAAAGTGATGACGCCGTGTGAACACCAGGTCTCATATCGACAGACCCCCACACTTGTCAATGAAGAGGAAAAAAGTGTCGATGTCAAACAAAGCAGCATTGAGAGTAGCAGAAGGCATATCATCACAACCTTAGGGACTAGTAAATATCAGTCCACTACATATGCCATAACATAAAGGGAGAGCTTAGGAATATCAATTTGTGACAAACCCAGAGGTCTATAAATATCGACCTTATCACTAAAAGAAAATAGCACATAGAAGAGAAAAAGGGAAGACAATAAGAAAAAGCATTTCCGCATACCTGCCAATGCTGTGGATATTGCACATTTAGGACACCAAGGAAGCAAAAAGCATCTGAACCAACCAGATGTAGATTACACCTTTAATAGACATGGCAGCAATAAGTACGAGTGGTCAAACAAAGGTAACCATTAAGGCAAGACACTCTATAGAAACAACCAATGTAGTTCCCAAGGGCTACTATTAATAAGGTTACCAGAATCACAGTCCTAAAATGTATATCGTCAGGAGCCAGTCATAGTACCTAAGGTAAAAACTACAAAGGAACAAGCGAACAATGGCCCTACTGAACAAAAAATAACTCAGTGATATAAATAGGACAAGTTAGGACCAACTTGTAAACAGAAAGCATTGCAAAGCTCCAAAGTCAATGCTATAATTGCTATAATGCTATAGTTTATAAACAATGTGGTCCATAGTAATAGTGCCTGTAAAGGGAAACGAAATAGCATACAGCATACTTACGATCCCAGTGGCTGACAAACGACTGATGTGGCAAGCTGCAAAGGTGGGAGTGCACAATGTAATGGCGGCGACCAGCTTAAATACCATCCCCGGCGTCTATAGAGACGCTCTGCGCATGTCAGTAGGCGGGGAGAAGAATGGACAAACAGCTGCGCCCAGCGAGGTCACGTAACCAAGCTGGAGCGCAAACAGGAAGTGGCCGGAAGTGATGTAGGCGGCGTTAGTAAGGAATAGGACTAGAAGGACGGATTCCGTAAGACACGCCCAACATCCCCTATACGTCACGCTTCAGCGTGAACACGGAAGCGCCCAGCGTGTAATGTGAGGGACGGCCCCACCTAAACTTAGAGTAGGGAAACAGTGTGGTGCGCATCACAATGCCATGTGACACGCTGGAGCGCAAACACAGGAGCGCCCAGAGCGTCACCTGCACCACAACCACGCATGCCTAAACGTCCACAAACATATGTATACAGAATAAGATGGGCAACCTGCCCCAGTCAAATATATAACCAAGCCACCAATGAAGGCACACTCCACACAAAAGAGAAAGCTGTATACAGTACAAAGTGCATAGAATGGCTGCGGCAAATCAATGCAGCAGATCCCTGCATGGCTACACCATCCCAGTATATGCACTAAACATACCATAACATGGCCTAACCTGACAGAAGGCGACAGATAAAGCAAACCCCCACTATGCAACAAACCACACAGTAACATTAAAAGGGCACAATGCATTCCATTGGAACTATACTTTACTCTGATGTCCCAATACGTGCAGCAGTCACACAGGATCGACAGAGGATGCAGAAAATGCCAATTGCAGTAAGAATCTGTAAGGAAAACAAGAAAAAAGAAAAGAAAAAGAGAATAATGATAAACCTTCCATATAGATTGATTTATAATAAACCAGCAATATAAATATCATTGGGGCCTGTATTCCGCATTCATACCCCAAGGAGTCAAAGTTTGAAGTGTCTTAATCCAGCGAGCCTCCCTATGTAGTAAACTCGCTTCTCTGTCGCCGCCTCTTCTTAAAGGGGCGACGACTTCCAACACAAAGAAACGAAGCTGATTAGCTGCGTGTCCCATTTGTACAAAATGACTAGCAACCGGTGAATCAATCTCCGAAACTGCTTGATGTCTACGGTAAGCCACATTGATTTTCGATCTATGTTCTATAATTCTCTCTTTGACAGGTCTTGTTGTTTCACCTATGTATAATTTGCCACAAGGGCACTTAATAGCATAGACGACAAATGAAGTCTCACATGTGGCATAATGTAGAAATTTAATCTAATGACCTCGCATCGGATGATTGAAGTACCTTCCCTTAAAAACCAATTGGCAGCAGGAACAACCTAGGCAGGGAAAAGTTCCTCTTCTAGTAGGGGCCAGAGTTGTTTGTAAATTGGTCCTTCCTGAGCCCAAATCGGCCTTGACCAAATGGCCCCTAATGGATTGGGCCCGCTTATACGCAATCATAGGGGGTGATCTAAAGGATGGAATCTTAGAGCTCCTTGATTTCAGAATAGACCAGTGTCTCTTAACAATGGAGGAGACCCGTGACGAGATGGTATTGAATGAAGTGGACAGGATCAAGCGGTCACTGTTGCCCCTCGGTTTGGCCCCTTGTGTACGCAACAGATCAGATCTCTCACAAGTGAGAATCTGTCTTTTGGTGCGTTCCACCAGATTTCTGGGGTAATGTCTCTCTATAAACTTGTTAGCCATACTTGACATCCGCTGTGCACTCTTGGTTTCATCACTAACAATGCGTCGAACGCGCATAAACTGAGATTTAGGTAACGACTCGCGCAGACTTTTAGGATGAAAACTCCTAAAGTCTAATAGTGTATTACGGTCAGTTGGCTTTGTATACAAATTCACATACACTTGTGAGAGATCTGATCTGTTGCGTACACAAGGGGCCAAACCGAGGGGCAACAGTGACCGCTTGATCCTGTCCACTTCATTCAATACCATCTCGTCACGGGTCTCCTCCATTGTTAAGAGACACTGGTCTATTCTGAAATCAAGGAGCTCTGAGATTCCATCCTTTAGATCACCCCCTATGATTGCGTATAAGCGGGCCCAATCCATTAGGGACCATTTCGTCAAGGCCGATTTGGGCTCAGGAAGGACCAATTTACAAACAACTCTGGCCCCTACTAGAAGAGGAACTTTTCCCTGCCTAGGTTGTTCCTGCTGCCAATTGGTTTTTAAGGGAAGGTACTTCAATCATCCGATGCGAGGTCATCAGAATAAATTTCTACATTATGCCACATGTGAGACTTCATTTGTCGTCTATGCTATTAAGTGCCCTTGTGGCAAATTATACATAGGTGAAACAACAAGACCTGTCAAAGAGAGAATTATAGAACATAGATCGAAAATCAATGTGGCTTACCGTAGACATCAAGCAGTTTCGGAGATTGATTCACCGGTTGCTAGTCATTTTGTACAAATGGGACACGCAGCTAATCAGCTTCGTTTCTTTGTGTTGGAAGTCGTCGCCCCTTTAAGAAGAGGCGGCGACAGAGAAGCGAGTTTACTACATAGGGAGGCTCGCTGGATTAAGACACTTCAAACTTTGACTCCTTGGGGTATGAATGCGGAATACAGGCCCCAATGATATTTATATTGCTGGTTTATTATAAATCAATCTATATGGAAGATTTATCATTATTCTCTTTTTCTTTTCTTTTTTCTTGTTTTCCTTACAGATTCTTACTGCAATTGGCATTTTCTGCATCCTCTGTCGATCCTGTGTGACTGCTGCACGTATTGGGACATCAGAGTAAAGTATAGTTCCAATGGAATGCATTGTGCCCTTTTAATGTTACTGTGTGGTTTGTTGCATAGTGGGGGTTTGCTTTATCTGTCGCCTTCTGTCAGGTTAGGCCATGTTATGGTATGTTTAGTGCATATACTGGGATGGTGTAGCCATGCAGGGATCTGCTGCATTGATTTGCCGCAGCCATTCTATGCACTTTGTACTGTATACAGCTTTCTCTTTTGTGTGGAGTGTGCCTTCATTGGTGGCTTGGTTATATATTTGACTGGGGCAGGTTGCCCATCTTATTCTGTATACATATGTTTGTGGACGTTTAGGCATGCGTGGTTGTGGTGCAGGTGACGCGCTGGGCGCTCCTGTGTTTGCGCTCCAGCGTGTCACATGGCATTGTGATGCGCACCACACTGTTTCCCTACTCTAAGTTTAGGTGGGGCCGTCCCTCACATTACACGCTGGGCGCTTCAGTGTTCACGCTGAAGCGTGACGTATAGGGGATGTTGGGCGTGTCTTACGGAATCCGTCCTTCTAGTCCTATTCCTTACTAACGCCGCCTACATCACTTCCGGCCACTTCCTGTTTGCGCTCCAGCTTGGTTACGTGACCTCGCTGGGCGCAGCTGTTTGTCCATTCTTCTCCCCGCCTACTGACATGCGCAGAGCGTCTCTATAGACGCCGGGGATGGTATTTAAGCTGGTCGCCGCCATTACATTGTGCACTCCCACCTTTGCAGCTTGCCACATCAGTCGTTTGTCAGCCACTGGGATCGTAAGTATGCTGTATGCTATTTCGTTTCCCTTTACAGGCACTATTACTATGGACCACATTGTTTATAAACTATAGCATTATAGCAATTATAGCATTGACTTTGGAGCTTTGCAATGCTTTCTGTTTACAAGTTGGTCCTAACTTGTCCTATTTATATCACTGAGTTATTTTTTGTTCAGTAGGGCCATTGTTCGCTTGTTCCTTTGTAGTTTTTACCTTAGGTACTATGACTGGCTCCTGACGATATACATTTTAGGACTGTGATTCTGGTAACCTTAATAGTAGCCCTTGGGAACTACATTGGTTGTTTCTATAGAGTGTCTTGCCCTAATAGTTACCTTTGTTTGACCACTTGTACTTATTGCTGCCATGTCTATTAAAGGTGTAATCTACATCTGGTTGGTTCAGATGCTTTTTGCTTCCTTGGTGTCCTAAATGTGCAATATCCACAGCATTGGCAGGTATGCGGAAATGCTTTTTCTTATTGTCTTCCCTTTTTCTCTTCTATGTGCTATTTTCTTTTAGTGATAAGGTCGATATTTATAGACCTCTGGGTTTGTCACAAATTGATATTCCTAAGCTCTCCCTTTATGTTATGGCATATGTAGTGGACTGATATTTACTAGTCCCTAAGATTGTGATGATATGCCTTCTGCTACTCTCAATGCTGCTTTGTTTGACATCGACACTTTTTTCCTCTTCATTGACAAGTGTGGGGGTCTGTCGATATGAGACCTGGTGTTCACACGGCGTCATCACTTTCACCCTCGGGTCATTTCTCTGTGAGGTGCTGGATATACATTTTATGTATTTTATCAATGTTATTAATATATATCTATTTATGTGCTTTCTTTGTAGACAGTGCTTTCTGCAACTTGGCCTGATGAAGGGCCTTCTGTTCCCGAAACGAGCGTGTCGTTGCCTTTTCAAAATTTGCATTAAGTCTATAATTAAGCCGATGTCTGCACTGTAAATTCTGTTTTGGATATATCCACAAGGAACCTCTAACAGAGAATTTTTTACTCTTTTTATGTCTGTGTCAATAAAGTTTTGATATTTTTGCATTGAAAAGCTCTAGCCCGATTTTTTCACTTTAAGGTCCTTTCTACATATGTGATGCATGCGCACTACACCAGACTGGCTCAAGTGCCTGGACTCATAGCAGAAGATCCAGGTGGCGGAGGAGGACAGCGAGGGACTGATTAGCCTGAAGGGGGCTGGAGGAAGCCCCAGGTATGTATAAAACTTTAATTTCATCTGTCTCAGGATTACTTTGTTACACAGTGGTACTATACTCTACATATGCACTCCCCACAGAGCTGCAGGGAATCCACTGAGAATGTTGTGCACATTGAACACAGAGGGGTTGTCTATCACCCATAAACCTGGTTCAGATTGTGCATGAAGAATGTGTAATAGAGGAAGAATCTCCTCATTCCCCTGCAGAGTACCTGCACATCACTCTTACATGTACCCACAGTTACATTGCCTAGTGCCTGATAGATGTTCTTTGTTCCGGTCTGTACCTTTTACAAGTACTCTTACCAAGGACTAGTTTTAGTCTAAAGGGAATAAATATAGTAGTCTACATATCCGTCTCACTTCAGTTGTCTTGTAAAATTCCTAAGCGTTGGCAATTAACAGACGAATTTCACGTTACATACTGTTAATCAACAAAATTGTAATATGCAAATTAGAGGAGTCGGAGTCGAGGAGTCGAAGTCGGTGGAATCCTAAACTGAGGGGTCGGAGTCGGTGGATTTTTGGACCGACTCCACAGCCCTGGATGTCTGCATGGAAAACACACTACGGATTTTTGCAATTTTATCTGTAAAGTATGTTGCAAATTCTTCAGCTGATAAGCACGAAGAAGGAGGAGGAGGGGGTGGACGGAGAAGGGAGTTGATCCGATCTGACAGAAAATTGTACCGTTTAGATGAGCCTTAAAGAGAACCCGAGGTGGGTTTGAAGAATATTATCTGCATACAGAGGCTGGATCTGCCTATACAGCCCAGCCTCTGTTGCTATCCCAAACCCCCCTAAGGTCCCCCTGCACTCTGCAATCCCTCATAAATCACAGCCACGCTGCTGACAAACAGCTTGTCAGAGCTGGCTGTGTTTATCTCTATAGTGTCAGTCTGCTGCTCTCCCCGCCTCCTGCAGAACTCCAGTCCCCGCCTGCATCCCTTCCCTCCCTGCTGATTGGAGGGAAGGGACGGGGGCAGGGACCGGAGCTATGCAGGAGGCGGGGGAGCAGCTGAGACTGACACTACAGATGTAAACACAGCCTCACAGCATGGCTGTGATTTATGAGGGATTGCAGAGTGCAAGGGGACCTTAGTGGGGTTTGGGATAGCAACAGAGGCTGGGCTGTATAGGCAGATCCAGCCTCTGTATGCAGATAACATTCTTTAAACACACCTCGGGTTCTCTTTAACATTGATTATTCAGTCTCATCAGATGGTAAATCATTTCAGAATTCTCTGTTCATTACTTTACCTGTGCTGATGTCCAGAGAGCATTCCTCTTCTTTAATTGTCCTCATCATGTCACCCTCCTCCATAGTCTGCTGATCACTCCTCACATACGTCTCTTCTTCTTTAATTGTCAATATTTCACCTTCTTCCATAATCTGATGTTCAGCCTTCATATAAGTCTCTCCTTCCTCTTTAATATAAACTTTCAATTTCGTTCGTTCTTTACCCTAAAAACAAAGTCAAAGAAAATAATATTTAGAGTTGTAAGCAATATTTATCTAAGAAAACATAAAAACATTTTTTCAAGGTTTGGAGAGTTTCAGTTTCTCAGCTAAATCTACCTGATAATGGTGGGGGATGGTGGGATCTTCCTGTAGACAATCCTGGGAATAAAGAGGACCTGTACATCTCTCTGGTGGGTTTCTGTTACTGGATCCATCTGTAAGAAACACACACACACTGACTGAATACACTGCCTCTATGTGAATATCAGAACATGGAAGGAATCTAGGTGGACTCTCCGTACTGCTCTCTCCTTTACAAGGAGTTAGTCTCCTCTTACCCGGTGATGCAAGTGGAAGCAGATTCTCTATCATGGTGTCCTTATAGAATTCCTTGTGTTCTTGCAAGTATTGCCACTCCTACATGGAGAAATAGACAGAGACGCCCTGACACCTTACAGGAAGCTGACACACAATGATACAGTTACCATACAAGCACATGCCTTGCTGTTACTGGATAAGGTCCCATAATTCCCAGCACTGCTCACCTCTCCTGTCAGCAGCTCCATCATCTTGTTGATGACTTCTACAATCTTCTTTACATTGTTTCTTTTAGATATCAGGGGGTGAGGTGGCTGCTCTGTGATGGGGGATGGTCCATGGCGGTGGCTGCTGGGTGTCAGTGGCTCACCAGATGTCTCCTTCACTATTTTATAATTCTATAGAAATATATACAATAACATAGTTACTGTGTATATTCCCAGAATCCTCCTCACCTCTCTAGTGAGCTATTATAATTACTTAGTATTCATATAGAGCTGACATCTTACGCAGCCCTGTACAGAGTATATTCTCACCTAACTGTCCCTCAGAGGGGCTCACAATCTAAGCCCTACCATAGTCATATGTTTATATATGGACCCGAAGAAGGCGTGGTTAAGCGCCGAAACGCGTAGTGACGTCAGACGGCTTGCCGAGAGGATCGTGAGTCGGCGTTTGTCCTCCTCCATACCTGCCCACCATCCGCACGGACCCTGTCAGCCCTGGCCAGGCACAGGACGCAGAGGGGACTCGCTGCTGGCCTCTCAAATGTGCATTCCTTGCACATACATTGTAAGTGCATTGATTTTAAGCGTGTTAATTTATTAAAAGTGGTAACGCACCATCGGAGCGCTCCGTTTTTCCTTATATGTTTATATATGTATCGTGTAGTGTAGGAAACCCACACACACAGGGAGAACATACAAACTCCTTGCATAAAAACTCTTTGAGCTAAGTCTTATTACGAGAGATAACCTTCCCAGAATGCTCCTCACCTCTCCGGTCACCAGTTGGATGATCTCCAGGGTGAGGTCTAATATCCTCTCAGTCATGTGACTCCAGTCCTCCATCCTCAGTGATGTGGTCATGTGATTTATTGGAAAGGCCTTTCCCTGTAGAGCGATAATATAGAATAGGTGGACAAATCATAGATCAAGAAGCCACACACTTTTTTTGCCCTGACTTGGAGATACAGAGGAGGAGTCCTAGGTTCCTATTCTGGTGACACATACATAGGCACCACTTATGAATGTACAGTACATCAAGGCAGACCGGGCCACTGTCACTTTAAGCGCTTGATTCCGTCTTCATGCCACATTGGTACATAAACATCAGACAGGAGACGCGGCTCCTGAACCCTATACAGGAAACTGCGCGGTGCTGTTTTTGACAAGGACACGAGCACATGAACAAGCGCCAGTCAGGCGTGAAACGGCTGTAGTGCCCCCCCCCGGTCACCCGAGCCCTGTACACCCCAGAAACAGCATCTGAACAGGTTTGAATACACCCATGTGTGTCTGATGTTTATGTACCAATGTGGCATGAAGAAAGAATAAAGCACTTAAAGTGACAGTCGCCTGGTCTGCCTTGATGTACTGTACTTTTACCAGTTGTTTCCGTGTGCCATATACCGGCTGCACGTCCCTTGACTTCTGCTGTGTGCCGCAGTACAGGTGTGTTTTGGGGTAAAGATTGTCTTTTTGCACGATGCAAATGCAGGTTTGCATGCCCCTCCTAAAGAAAGGATACTGAGTGCCGAGTTGTTGCATTTTCCTACAGTGTACCACTTATGAAATTGTCATCTATCAAGGTTTATACCTACAGTATTTTCTGTACTTCAGTGACTTTGACAATGTGCAGCACAGCTGAAATTATGACTTACCTCTGAAGAAGCAGAGGCCGTTCCATAAAACACCCATCAGGTTTTGTGATTTGGCTTGGATACCATTGCCTGTTTTGTATGGAGAATTAAATCATGAAAATATATACACCAGTCAGGCTAAACAGAGGAATGTCAACATGTCTTCTGTCCACTATTATGTGACCTGCCAGCTCATGCATCTACAATGGCAACTGGAAGAAGGACACTTTGGCCCATAAGGATTTAACTTTTTCTCCTGAGTTATCTCCTAGGGGAATATTTTCATACTCTTTTTAAAATACCCTTTAAGTATTTTACAATTGCAGAAGTACCTACAAGCTAATGAAAAATAACTATCAAAATAATTTTAAGTGTTTTCTTGCTTGCTGGGAGTTTAAAAGGCATTTTTATGACAAGTTATGAAAATATCTCCTAGGAGAAAACTCAGGAGAACAAGTAAATTGCATAGGGGCCCTTCTCCCCAGACTGCTGGATGCCCCCCGTGCTGTTATCCGATAATCTGACAAGAGGATTGAGGGGGAAAAAAACTACAAAAACTAAAAGGGGCACTGACTACAAGGGAGAGATTAGCATTGTAAAGTATTACTAGTGTGTGAGTGTGGTGAGGACACTAGAATGTAAGCTCAAGTGGTGCAGAGACTGATGGGAAGGCAAGTCTCTGCCTGCCTCACATCCATTTCCTCCTGGATGGCTGCCAGGTACCTGAAGCTTAATTTGGACAAGACTGAGCTTCTAATATTCCCACCCCGCACAGCTGCACCCCTCCCAGATCTGCACGTCACTATTGAAAATACTACTATCCACCCTACCTCCCAAGCCCGCTGTCTAGGCGTTACTCTGGACTCTGAACTTTCCTTTACAGCCCACATCCAAGGTATTGTCAGATCCTGCAACTTCCACCTCCGCAACATCTCCAAGATCCGCTCCTACCTGTCACTTGACACCACTAAACTCCTTATCCATGCCCTTGTCATCTCCCGCCTAGACTACTGCAATTCTCTTTTATCTGGCCTCCCCTCTAACCGTACTGACCCACTTAAATTGGTAATGAATGCGGCAGCCAGACTGATACATTCTTCTCACCGCAGTGCCTCTACAACTCCGCTCTGTAAAGCACTACACTGGCTCCCCATCAGCTTTAGGATCAATTTCAAAATCCTGTGCTTGGCCTACAAATCAGTGCACAAGACCTGCCCGACCTACATCTCTGATCTGGTCCACAGGCACATACCAGCCCGCCCCCTCCGATCCTCCAATGACCTGCGCCTAGTCGCACCACGCATAACTCAGTCACACGCACGATTGCAGGACTTCACCAGGGCTGCCCCTACTCTCTGGAACTCTCTCCCACCAGCCGTCAGACTCGCCCCCACCTTTAATACCTTCAAACAAGCTCTCAAGACTCACCTCTTCACGCTCGCATACCCCCCTACACCAGTATCATAATATGTTCTGTTAGACCCCCTCTCAAAAGACGCACCTATTGTCTCCACCCCACCCTTTAGATTGTAAGCCTCTGGCAGGGCCATCCTCCCTAATGTATCCATCTTGATTATGCAATCTTACTCACAACCACCCTTCTTGTAGACTCGAACAGTCTCTATCTTGACCTATGACACTGTATTGTTATCAAATCATTTGCATGATCTTGTTTTGTTGTGAGTTTCCGTATGTTCTACCTGTATGTTAACCCATTTATCTATTGTGCAGCGCTGCGTAATATGTTGGCGCTTTATAAATACAATAAATAATAATAATAATCAGTGATCTCTGTACAGTACTGTGGAATATGTCAGAGCTATAGAAATATAAAATAATAATAATATGAAAAGATGAAACCCAGCACTGTCTTCCAGTTTGTATTAAGCGGTTTTATTTAAGGCATAGGAGGATACAGCATAGCGCAAGCAGTGACAACATTTCTCTTCATTAAGTCCAAAAGCCCTCAGAGGGCTTGTGGACTTGATAAAGGGCTTGTGGACTTGATAAAGAGAGGGGGCTTCTCCTGAAATGTTGTCACTGCTTGCCCTATGCTGTATCCTGCTATGCCTTAAAGGGGAACTGAAGTAAGAAGTATACGGAGGCTGTCATATTTATTTCCTTTTAATCAATACCAGTTGCCTGGCAGCCCTGCTGGTCTGTTTCTCTGCAGTAGTATCTGAATAACATCAGAAACAAGCATGCAGCTAGTCTTGTCAGATCTGACTTTAAAGTCTGAAACACCTGATCTGCTGCATGCTTGTTCAGGGGCTATGGCTAATAGTATTGGAGGCAGAGGGTCAGCAGGGCTGCCAGGCAACTAGTATTGCTTAAAAGGAAATAAACATGGCAGGCTCCATATACCTCTTTCTTCAGTTCCCCTTTAAATCAGGCTTTCTCAAAGAGGGTTCCCTGGAACCCCAGGGTTCTTTGTGTACTCCAGGAGTTCCTTGGCATTTCCCCCCATTGTGGGTGACATATAATAGAGCACATTATAATAGTGTGTACTGTAAAAAAGAAGCACTAGACTGGGGGTCAGAATAATGAGCACATTAATAAAAAGCACTAGAATAAGGAGACACTGTATTAGGGGGTAGTGATATAAACAGTCACACCTATTTCTAAAGACCATGCCTCCAGCAAAATAAATGCAGGAGTTCCTCGAGACCCCAAAATTATTTGCAGGGGTTCCTTGAGATCGCAAAATTATTTGCAGGGTTCCTCCAGGGTAAAAAGTTTGAGAAAGGCTGCCTTAACCACCTTGGCGGTAATGACGAGTTCAGCTCGTCCATTACCGCCAGGCTGGATATCTCAGCCCCTGGTGGGTTGTTTTTTTTACAATTTTTTCTTTAAAACACGCAGCTAGCACTTTGCTAGCTGCGTGTTTAAATTGATTGCCGCTGCTCACCGCCGATCTGCTATGGGCTGGATCAGGACTCCCCCTGACGTCATTCCGATCGTCGCCATGGAAATCCCGTTCAGGGCAGGATTTCCTGTTAGGTATGATCGCTGGTGGCGATCGGAGGGGTGGGAGGAATAGCACAGGGATGGGGGAATCATGTAGCTAGCGCTAGGCTAGCTACATGATAAAAAAAAAAAAAAATAGTTGAAAAAAACCCAACAATCAAAACACCGGGGTGGGTAAATAAAAGAGCTTAATACAAACCTAACGACGATGCCGGTTTTCTTCTCTTTGCATTCCTGCTGCTGTTCCTGGGGACAGAGGAACGCCAACCTGAGCACGTCGCATTGGATGGTTGGGTGCTGCCCACTACCTGGTTGTCCTAATAATAATCAAAGTAGGTGAATGTGGTCAGGACATTACAGTGTAAGCTCCTGTGGTGCAGAGACTAATAAAAAGGGATCAGTGATCTCTCTACAGTACTGTACAATATGTCAGAGCCATACAAAAGTATAAAATAAGTGTGTGTGACTTTGGTGAGGAGAGCAAAAGTTTGTTTTCTTAAAACAGAAAGTATTTGCGATAATTCAGGTTGGAGTTAGCTCTGAGATGGGCACTAGTCTACTTTAGGGGACCCAGCAGGAAACCTCATAAGGAACAGTTCTCCAAACACAGCAGCCTCTGCAGCACAAAGCGTTGTGATTAGCCAAATAGTGTGGGCATGGTTTACTATAACCTATCTGAAACCTAGCAACTCGAGAGGGTGCCGACGTGACGTCCACCCAATCACATTAGCAGAATTTCCCTATGAGGTTTCCTGCTGGATCCCCAAAAGTAGACTAGTGCCTGAGATGTCTCCCAGTGCAGGACATTAGAGTGTGAGCTCCTGTGGTGCAGAGATTATGGGAAGGGATCAGTGATTTCTGTACAGTGTATATGTAGCAGCAGCTGGTGATGGGAGGAGACACAGGGGTGTTATGTGTTACAGGTATATAAATCCTTCCTGTATTATGATATCTACAATAAACCATATCAAATAAAGTTCTGTGTCATTACCTCCTCTGCTGCCAGCACCAGCAATGTCTCCCCTCTACTTCCTCCAGCCTCCTCTACCTCTATAACTTTTTTTCGGTGGCTCCTCCCCTTCCTGCCACACTGCACCACTGTGTATGTGTGTGGGATGAGGCTGCAGAGATCACAGCTCTCCTCACACCGTCCCCACTATAAACTGAAAACTTCATGCTAAATTACAGTCAGTGGGATGTGCAGTACAAAAACAAACAAAATATTAGGGGTGGCAGAATCTGCCCCCAGATAGCAGTATTAGGTACCTGTGTGTGCCTCCCTTATAGCAATATTAGGTAACTGTATGTGCCCCTCAGATAGCAGTATTAGGTACCTGTGTGTGCCTCCCTTATAGCAATATTAGGTAACTGTATGTGCCTCTCAGATAGCAGTATTCGGTACCTGTGTGTGCCTCCCTTATAGCAATATTCGGTAACTGTATGTGCCCCTCAGATAGCAGTATTAGGTAGCTGTGTGTGCTCGCAGATAGCAGTATTGGGTAACTGTGTGTGTCCTCCAGATAGCAGTAGGTAGCTGTGTGTTCCCAGATAGCACTATTGGGTAGCTGAGTGTGTTCCCAGATAGCAGTGTTAGGTAGCTGTGTTTGCCCCCCTGATAGCAGTATTAGGCAGCTGTGTTTGCACCCCAGATAGTAGTATTAGGTAGCTGTGGGTGGCTTCAGATAGAGGTTATAGGTAGTGGTGTGTGCACTCCCAGATAGCAGTAGTAGGTAGCTGTGGGTGGCTTCAGATAGAGGTTATAGGTAGTGGTGTGTGCACTCCCAGATAGCAGTAGTAGGTAGCTGTGTGTGCCCCCCAGATAGCAGTATTAGATAGCTGTGTGTGCCCCAGATAGCAGTATTAGATAGCTGTGTGTGCCTCCAGATAGCAGTATTAAAGTAAACCAGAGATCACTGTATCTAAGGAATCAATACTTACCCAGGGCTTCCTCCAGCCCTATAAGCATGTGTGAGTCTTTCACAGTTCTCCCACGGTGTGCCGTTGAGCTGCACATGCACATGTGCAGCAGTCACACGCACATGCAGAAGATCCCGACTGGCACTGCTGAGGCAGTTTTCCCGGAAGCACTGCCGCTGAACGGAGGCATGTGGGAGGACGGTGTGGGCCGCAGCCGTGCTCATGGGACTGGAGAAAGCCCCGGATAAGTAAAAAATCTTTTTACAGCAATGTCTCTGGTTTCCTTTAAGACACACCCTTGCCACACCTCTAATCACGCCCCTGCCACACCCCTAGCCAAGCCTACTACCGTACTAAAACTTCATGTGTAAAAGATGTAATATTAGAATTCAAACCACACTGGTCCTATCCATCATCATTAGTATAAGTTTTTCTTTATATTAACATTTGAAATTAAAGTGAACTTTAAAGAGACTCTGTAACAACATTTTCAGCCTTATTTCTTCTATCCTATAAGTTCCTTCCTATACCTGTTCTAATGTGGTCTGGATTACTGCAGCCTTTCCTAATTGTACTGTCTCTGTACTATATCTAATATTCTTTTCTTTGTCAAGCTTTGTAGACCCAGAGAGGAATGCACTGCCTCTGCTGTGATAGGGACAAGTTAAGCACACCCTCTGCACGCCCCCCTCTGCTCTCCTGTGTGTATGAGTCACAGGCAAGGTCTCTGCTCACAGCCAGCCTGTTTGCGAGGCTGTTTGTGACCTTGTGAACAGCTGTGAGTGCAGAGTGATCAGTGTAGAGCTCAGACAAGCAGCTAAGGCAACAAATGTGAGTAACATTCCAGCAGTCAAGTCAGCCTTGAGAGGAGCCACTGCAAACAGGCACCTGCTCTGATGATGTATATCCTGTTTGGTGGCCATCTTCATTGTTAACAAAAACAATGAATAAAACAGTGATTTTATCACCAAGAAAGCAGTGGGAAGCGGCGAAAATGTCACAGAGGGGGCTAGGAGAAGACAACAAACAGGCTGGTACGTTTATTTATGTAAGATTTTCACAGTACAGATTCTCTTTAAGTGAAAAGAAATTTGCCCACTTGTTACCTGGGGCTTCTTCCAGCCCCCTGAAGTCCTCCTGCTCCTTCACCACGATTCAATGGTCAGCTGTTCTTCCGCTGTCCCCCTCCATAATCCGACCAATTGACGAGTCGCCCAGCCACTGTACATGTGTGGCGATGGCATCCTCTATTGCGCTCCCATGGGCGGGAGTGTTCTGCGCATGTGCGGTAGCAATTTTTGCTTATTGTGCAAGCGCAGAACACTCCCGGCTAAGGGAGGACGTTGGAGGAGGTGCGTGGGATGGGGCGGTATAGCCAGTGTTGGAGGGGGACACTGAAGGAACATCAAATGTAGGATGATGGCGGGGGACCAAAAGCCGGGGGCTGGAAGTAGCCCCAGGCAATTTTTTTCAATTTAGGTTTCCTGTAAGGAATATATAAATTTAAAGGATGGAAATCAATTTTGAAGTTAATTAAACACATTTTTCAGGAGAAAAACACACATATTTACAGAGCTCAAATAAGAGGGATTTGGCTCTCAAAAGAGGGACTGTCCCTCCGAAAAATGGACAGTTCGGAACTATGCCTCCAGGTAGTGGTAATATGTAGCCAGGCAAGCAATATTACGTAGCTGTGAAGTCAGGGGAGGACTGGGACCTTTTGGCCTGGGGGGACAACACAAACTAGAGGCCCGTTTCACGCCATCCCCAGCCCAAAGCCATATCTTTCTTGTGTGCAAATCTTCAAATTGTGATGACTAACAGCCCCAGACACGCACGCACGCACACACACACACACACACACTCTCTCTCTCTGATGCCTAACCCCATTTCTCCGCACAATCTACCTGTCTGTGTCTGATGCCTAACCTTAAAGGAGTTATCAGGCTTTTTTTTTTTAATGAAAATAAGTGCTACTTACCTAGGGCTTGTCCAGCCCCAAGCTCCCAGCATGTCCCTCGCCGCAGCTCTGCAGTCAGCTGTTCGCTGCCGCTGCCTCCCAGCCCCCGGCGATGACATCAGGCCGACTGCGCCTGTGCGAGCGGCACTGTCAATCACCGCCACGTGGACCAGAGCGTACTGTGCAGACGCAGAACTACTGCGCCTGCGGAGTACACTCCGGTCCACGTGGCGGTGATTGACAGTGCTGCTCGCACAGTCGCAGTACAGGCCGACATCCAGGTCGGACTGGTGCCATCGCCGGGGACTGGGAGGCAACGGCAGCGAATGGCTGACTGCAGAGCTGCGGCGAGGGACATGCTGGGAGCGTGGGGCTGGAGGAAGCCCCGGGTAAGTAGCACTTATTTCATTAAAAATGCCTGATAACTCCTTTAAACAACCCCCCCCCCCCACACACACACACACACACACACAAACAAACCTACCTACCTGGTGATGCCTAACCCCACTCCTGCACACCCACCATACAAACTACTTGTCTGACACCTACCCCCCCCCCCCCTCCAACTACCTGTTTGACAGTGCCTAACTGCCTGCCTCCCCCCTCCCCTGCCGCCAATCACACCACAAGAAGAAAAAACGTTCCCCCTCAGGCCAGGGTCAGAATGGGGATGATTATCACACAAAAAAAACCTCAGAGGGCACTGGCCTGGGCAGAGAATTGAATTTGACAGCAGTAGCAGGCAGGCAGCAAAGTGTGAGTAACTCAGTGACAAGAAGGGAGAAGAAGTACAGAAACAAAATTTATAAAAACCACCTTCTCCTCTGGCGACCTGGACCCGACCTCCTCTATCCTCCTGTCTCCTCAGTCCTACACCTCCTCCTCCTCCACAGCAGCAAGCAGCTATAGGTGGCATCTCCGACTCCCAGCCCCCCGAGTGTCTGACTCCTCCAGCCAGGACAGCCAGCCACTCGTAGCCGCAGCTCCAGGCCCCCAGCCCCCCCAGCACAGAAAGCTGAAGAGTGAGACAGCTCACTCCGATGACACTGCAGGCACAGCAGCACGTTGCGGGCGGCAATGGCTCCAGGCGGGGGGCGGAGTCAAGCAGGGTCAACCCACCGGGCCGGAGAGGACCTAAGCTATTTGTGTCCTTGTGCCGCTCACATCCACTGCAGGCGCAGCCATGCACAAGGGCACACCACGCCCGGCCGCCTCAGCCCCTTCTCTGATTGGATACTTCAACTTGCCGGGAAATATCGCGCGAGGTTGCGATCCCCACTTCGAACCTGTCACCTGTGGTATGTCTGCGGCCGCTGCGTATAGCAGTGGCTGGCCCTAATTACTTAAGATTCGGGCGGCCCGGGGGGCAATTGCCCCCCGTCCCCCTGGGCCAGTCCTCCCCTGTGTGAAGTGCAGCAGGTCATTTTGGAGCGCGCTGCTCCCCACGCTGCGCCTGACCTAAGTGCCGCCTTAGACATGTTATTATCTCTATAGCGGCACAGCAGTGTAATTCGGATGCTGCCTGGATCCCAGATTACTTCTCCCTCGGATTGCTATGACTCAGAAAGGGAATAGGTATTAACAACGCCAGGAATTTGACTGCAGCAGAGTGAAGCGTCATTCGACTCTCCCTGCACCAAGTGACCGGGTGGCGATAATACATGTATGAGCTGTGAAGTTCAAAAAGTGAACAAAATGCATTAGTGGGCATGGCCAACGAACGCACACTGCTGACACCACCATGCGCTTTTTCGCCCAGAAACCTGGAACACAGTCACAAATACACATACTACCACTAAGTAGTAACATAAGCCCACCTTTTGCTGGTGTGTAGAGACTATGTTATTCTACAGATGGCCACCACAATACAGGAACAACTGCTGGAGTGATGGGGAGAAGGCAAAACAGCCACAGCAGTAAGGGGTCCTGTCCTGCCTGAAATAAAGGGGCTGCCACAGTAACATCCTGCTGCCATTTACCCTGATTATGTTTCCCCCCTGAGGCTGTTTCTATAAAGTGAGGTTTTTAGTGTATTACTTAGTGGGGTGTGAAGAGAGCTCTGATCTCTGAGTCTGCAGCCTCATCCCACATACATACAGGCAGGAAGGGGAGGAGCCGCAGACAGGAAGTTATAGAGGAGGCTGGAGGAAGTAGAGAGGAGACATTGCTGGTGCTGGCAGCAGAGGGGGTAATCATTATTATTTCGTATTTACATATCGATGACATTTTCCGCAGGGCTGTACAGAGTATTTGAGATAGAACTTTATTGTATATTATTTTATATGTAGATATAGAACAGGAAGGAGTTATAAACCTTGTAACACATCGTACTGCTTTGTCTCCCCCCATCATCAGCTGCTGCTACATATGCCCTGTACAGAGATCACTGATCCAATCCCGTCATCTCTGCAGCACAGGAGCTTACACTCTAATGTCCTCACCACACTCACACATTTATTAATGCACATTTGTATAGCTCTGACATATTCTGCAGCACTGTACAGAGATCACTGATCCCTTCCCACCAGTCTCTGCACTAGAGGAGCTTACACTCTAATGTCCTCACCAAAGTCACATATTATTATTATCCTGCCTACTTAAAGCCTTGGGAACTGCATCTATTGGCTGCGCCAGTGCCAGGTGGCAAGTGCGCGGACGGAGCCACCCCCATTGCCACATGCACAGGCGTAGGTAAGCACACATGCAGAGAGTTGCGTAAGCGTGTGTGTGCATTCAGGAGGACAGGGGCGCGGCGGTCATTCTAGTGCCCGTTTTTTAAATGGGCCGAAATGACTAGTACATTTATATAGGTCTGACATATACTAAGTTATCAATATACCAATAAAATAGGTGGGTTATTTATGGTGTAGTAAGTTTTAAATTCCTATAGCACTGTACATACTACAGTGAAAGTAATCTTCTTATGCACATTGGCTGCGGCAAAGTCACTGAAGCACAGAAAATAGATGTAATACTTAGAAGATGACAATTTCATGAGTGGTTCCTACATAGGTGTCACCAGAATAGTGACCTGGATCTCTGTATGTCTAAGTTAGGACAGAAAAGTGTGTGTGTGAGAGAACGCGGAAAAGCCGCCGCGTGTGCTGCTAAGGAGGCGGCTGATTCCGCGTCCAATGCGGCGGTTTGCACGCGGAAGCGTGTGTCTGGTAACAGGGCAGAACGCGGAAAAGCCGCCGCATATAACAACAGTAAGGCGGCTGGTTCCGCGTCCAGCGCGGCAGTTTGCACGCGGCAGCGTGTGTCTGGTGTGGCTGAGTCTGTTAGTGCACACAGGCTTAGGAATATGTGCGCGCGCGCTGAGAGGCAGAACTCTTATACTGGGCAAGGAGAGATCAGCTGATCACGCCGATCAGCTGACTCCAGAACAGCTTACTATTGGTTGATCAATTAGGGGTGGTGCCGGAGAGCACTACTCCATATATAGTTACTGCTGGCCAGTCTCAAGTTGTCTGCCGTTGCGAATACTACGTGGAAGCACTCAGACCTTAGTCAGATCCAACAGTGTGTTTGAACCAGGTGGACCTGGGAATTCACACTGAGCCAGATTACTTGTACTGTTATTCTGTTTATGCTTAGACTAGTTCCAGGGTGTAGAGACCACGGACCTCACACCCAGACTAGGGAACTTGTGTTATCCTTCTGTTATACTTCAGACTAGTTCCAGGGTGTAGAGACCACGGACCTCACACCCAGACTAGGGAACTTGTGTTATCCATCTGTTATACTTCAGACTAGTTCCAGGGTGTAGAGACCACAGACCTCACACCCAGACTAGGGAACTTGTGTTATCCATCTGTTATACTTCAGACTAGTTCCAGGGTGTAGAGACCACGGACCTCACACCCAGACTAGGGAACTTGTGTTATCCATCTGTTATACTTCAGACTAGTTCCAGGGTGTAGAGACCACGGACCTCACACCCAGACTAGGGAACTTGTGTTATCCATCTGTTATACTTCAGACTAGTTCCAGGGTGTAGAGACCACGGACCTAACACCCAGACTAGGGAACTTGCGTTATCTATCTGTTATTCATCAGTTTAATTCCAGGGTGTAGAGACCACGGACCTCACACCCAGACTAGGGAACTTGTGTTATCCATCTGTTATACTTCAGACTAGTTCCAGGGTGTAGAGACCACGGACCTCACACCCAGACTAGGGAACTTGTGTTATCCATCTGTTATACTTCAGACTAGTTCCAGGGTGTAGAGACCACGGACCTCACACCCAGACTAGGGAACTTGCGTTATCTATCTGTTATTCATCAGTTTAATTCCAGGGTGTAGAGACCAAGGGCCTCACACCCAGACTAGGCATTGTTGACATCTGTTATGACTTACTGCTTTCTCTGATTCGGTACCTCGCATATCTGATATGCATGACTCTCTTGCAACTGGCAGAGTCCCAGTGGATTGGCGTGCAGCCCACGTTTTCCCATTATTTAAGAAGGGCAAAAAAATCAGATCCTGGAAATTATAGACCTGTAAGCTTAACATCAGTTGTATGCAAACTATTTGAGGGGTTACTAAGAGATACTATACATGACTTCATAGTAGAAAATAATCTTATTTCTCAGCATCAACATGGGTTTACTAAAGACAGGTCCTGTTTGGCTAACATGCTCAGCTTTTATGAGGTAGTGATTGCTAATATGGATATTGGGAATGCTGTAGATGTGATATACTTGGACTTTGCAAAGGCCTTCGACACTGTTCCCCACAAAAGTCTGGTGCAAAAGTTGAGGATGCAAGGACTGGGGAAGAGTCCATGTATGCATGGATAGGGAACTGGCTAATGGACAGAAAACAAAGAGTTGTGGTCAATGGATCGTACTCAAAATGGGAGACTGTTAGCAGTGGGGTCCCACAGGGGTCTGTACTGGGTCCAGTGCTCTTCAATTTATTTTTGTAGATGCAGTAGTGAGCAATGTTGCTATTTTTGCAGATGATACAAAATTGTGCAGAATCATCAACTCTCAGGAAGATAGTGTCATATTGCAACAGGATCTGGATAGGATGGCTATATGGGCACATACATGGCAGATGAAATTCAATGTTGACAAATGTAAAGTCATGCATTTTGGTCGTACCAATGGTCTAGCACCATACAAAATAAATGGGATACAGTTGGGGACATCAAACTTGAAGAAGGACTTAGGAGTACTCATCGACAACAAGTTAAATAATCGTACTCAATGCCAAGCCGCTGCAGCTAAAGCTAACAAAATTTTGGGATGCATTAAAAGGGAAATAAAAACTCGAGATGCTAGCATAATATTGCCCCTGTTTAACTCTCTAGTAAGGCCACATCTGGAATATGGAGTTCAGTTCTGGGCACCACATTACAAAAAAGATATTGCAGTTTTAGAGCAGGTGCAGAGACGAGCAACAAAATTAATACATGGGATGGAAGGTCTCGCTTACCAAGAAAGGTTAGATAAACTGGGTTTATTTAGTCTAGAGAAAAGACGCCTTAGAGGAGATCTAATTAACATGTATAAATACATCAGAGGGCAATATAATAGCTTGGCGGATGAGCGTTTTATCCCTAGGCCTTCTCAAAGGACTAGAGGACATGATCTGTGCATGGAGGAAAAACGTTTTAGCCATTTATTTAGGAAAGGGTTCTTTACAGTAAGAGTGATTAAGATGTGGAATGCATTGCCACAGGAAGTCGTTATGGCAAACTCTATACCTGCATTTAAAGGGGGCTTAGATGCTTTCCTTGCGTTGAAAGACATCCATGGCTACAATTACTAGGTAATGCCTAATGATGTTGATCCAGGGATTTTATCTGATTGCCTTCTGGACTCGGGAAGGACTTTTTCCCTTTTGGGGCTAATTGGACCATGCCTTGTAAGGGTTTTTTCGCCTTCCTCTGGATCAACAGGGATATGTGAGGGAGCAGGCTGGAGTTGTACTTTGTACTGGTTGAACTCGATGGACGTATGTCTTTTTTCAACCAAAATAACTATGTAACTATATTCCGTTGCCAGACCCCGCTTGCCTTGGATACCGAATCAGCCTTCTGTCTTTGTACTTTATCTGTCCGTGTGTTGCCGACCAGGCGTGCCCGACCTCGAGAGCTATCTCTCCTCTTAAGAGATAGTCTCCAGAACAGATAGTGATATCCACCTTCAGGTGTCACTCACTCTCTGGTCCTTCCTATCTCCAGCCTGACTCCACCCCTTGGAGAGTCTCAGGCTGCTGGAAGGTTCCTGTGCCCTCAAGAGCAGTATTCCTTTACTGCCTATGATCACCTGCTCAGCAGGTGCATTACTCAAAGTACTACTGTTGCACCAAACACTCACATACCTATAGGTGTCCAGAGGTTAGCAATATATCTGTATTATCGGTGATTCTGCAGATCATCATTAATCAGGTATATATCTGCATTCTTGGTGATACTGCAGATCACCAATAATCAGATTCTCTCTGCGTGCTGACACCAATCGTTACAGTGTGGCTTCCCGATCTATGATTTCTCCACCTTTATTATCGCTCTACAGGGAAAGGCCTTTCTAATACATCACATGACCACATCACTGAGGATGGAGGACTGGAGTCACATGACTGAGAGGATATTAGACTTCACCCTGGAGATCATACAACTGGTGACTGGAGAGGTGAGGAGGATTCTGAGAAGATTATGACATTGCTCTATAACTATTAATATGATACAGATCATTGGAGAGGTGAGGAGGATTCTGGGAATGTACACAGTGACTGTTATTGTATATGTTTGTACAGAATTATAAACTAGTGAAAGAAGCATCTGGTGAACCCCTGACACCCAGCAGCCATCACCATGGACCATCCCCCATCACAAAGCGGCCACCTCACTCCCTGATATCTGAGAGAAACAATGTGAAGAAGATTGTAGATGTCATCAACAAGATGATGGAGCTGCTGACGGGAGAGGTGAGCAGTGCTGGGAATTATGGGATATTCTCCACTAACAGAAAGGGAGGTGCTTGTATGATAACTGTATCACTGTGTGTGTCAGCTTCCTATAAGGTGTTATGGATGTGACAGATTATTTCTTCATGCAGGAGTGGCAATACTTAAAAGAACACAAAGATTCCTATAAGGACACCATGATAGAGATTCAACTGCCCCTCACATCACCAGGTAAAAGCAGACTTTCATTTCTTGTAAAAGGGAGAGCAGTAGAGAGAGTATACCTAGACCCCCCATTATCTTATAAACACCTAGAAGCAATGTATTCAGTCAGTGTGTTTTTCTTACAGATGGATCCAGTAACAGAAACCCACCAGAGAGATGTACAGGTCCTCTTTATTCCCAGGTTTGTACACAGGAAAGTTGCAACATCCCCTACTATTATCAGGTAGCCGGATTTGTAGGTCTACTATACTCAGCAGTGACTCCAAACTCTCAGTTCATCAATTCTAGTATGTGCAGTATGGTTACTAGTACAGTATATATGTATTTTTATATATAACTTTGTGATTTTAGGCTGAAAATCTGATTGATATAAAACATGAGGTCAAAGAAGAAGAAGAGGAGACAGAAGTGACGGGTGGCGGGCAGTGTATGGAGGAGGGGGACATGATGGTGACCAGTGAATTAGGAATGCCAGTTTCAGGTAAAGAAATAACCTTGCTTGACCTATTGTTAAAGCGGACCCAAACCAAACATTTTTTCAATTCAAAATATTTAGTTGCATTACTCTGACACATACAAAGATAAATAAACACTCTTTCAAGCTTATGAGCATTTCAGTGCATGCTTTCCACCCTTCTCTTTTCATAACTAGGGTTATACAGGTGGCAGCCATTAGCTGAAATCTTGTATTTTTAATTTGGGTCCACTTTAACTGATACTGAAAGTATATCTAAAATAAGAGGAAATGAAAAAAAATATACATACCTGGGGCTTCCTCCAGCCCCCTTCAGGCTAATTTGTCCCTTGCCGTCGTCCTCCACCGCCTGGATCGTCCACTATGGGTTCCTGTAATTCGTCCAGTTGGCGCAGACCGCCTGCACATGTTCCTCTGTTACGCTCCTGTTGCTAGGAGTGATAGGAGCCATGCACGCGGCCCGAGCCATGCATGCATAGTTCCCCTAGACTGGCCTAGCGCAGGATCCAGGTGGCGGAGGAGGACGGTGAGGGACCGATGAGCTTGAAGGGGGCTGGAGAAAGTCCCAGGTGTGTATATTTTTTTTCATTTCTTCTGATATCAGGTTTACTTGAAGTAGTCTTATCTTCCTTCTTAATTTTACATTTCAAGCATAAAGTTGCCATGTTAGTGCACTGATAGCATCAAAGCAGGCTGTGTGAGTATTATGTGTAATAAGCTGTTTATTTCCACTAACAGCTGTTATATATTTCATTTTTGAGAGTAGCTCCCATTATCAGAACAGCTCTATTAGCACCAAACTTTAATAAATAAATATCTGACTACAAAAATAATAATTTACCCCTGCAGTGAGTAACAAGTTAGTCTTTGTGGTCCAAGGGTTTCCTGTATATTTATATAGTTCAAGTTTAACTGCTGCGCTCACCAGATTCTGTACCTAGTTTTTTGAAAGGCTACAGTTTATCTTACAAAAGTCCTCAAGAATTAATTCAGAAGATATTTTCCATCCACCTTTAGGATCACTGTTAGAGGTTCAGTGGGAGAATACAGTTGAATTCACCACTCCTAGAAAAATACAAAAATTCTCCACATAGGGTGATAACGTTCAGATTATCAGTAATATGCAACACGCCACCCAAAAGTGCTCCAGTGAGTTGTGAAGGCTGATGTCAAGAAATTCATAGACCCACACCCCCTCTCCTTATATGCTCACCAAATTCAGACCACCTTAATTAATGGTGGATTTTAGGCAGTGTTCATCTCCTTATGTACATGGTAAAGTCCGGCCAAAAGCATTCTGTATTTTTCTCCAGCTCACAGCAGCTGATAACTGTCTCTCCCCATGCTGTCTCTGTGCGGTAACTTGACAGGCAGCCAATAGGGAAAGCCACACAGCCTGCTTCTCACACTGATTTGATGCATCAAATCAGTGTGAGAAGCAGGCTGTGTGGCTTTCCCTATTGGCTGCCTGTCAAGTTACCGCACAGAGACAGCATGGGGAGAGACAGTTATCAGCTGCTGTGAGCTGGAGAAAAATACAGAATGCTTTTGGCCGGACTTTACCATGTACATAAGGAGATGAACACTGCCTAAAATCCACCATTAATTAAGGTGGTCTGAATTTGGTGAGCATATAAGGAGAGGGGGTGTGGGTCTATGAATTTCTTGACATCAGCCTTCACAACTCACTGGAGCACTTTTGGGTGGCGTGTTGCATATTACTGATAATCTGAACGTTATCACCCTATGTGGAGAATTTTTGTATTTTTCTAGGAGTGGTGAATTCAACTGTATTCTCCCACTGAACCTCTAACAGTGATCCTAAAGGTGGATGGAAAATATCTTCTGAATTAATTCTTGAGGACTTTTGTAAGATAAACTGTAGCCTTTCAAAAAACTAGGTACAGAATCTGGTGAGCGCAGCAGTTAAACTTGAACATTGTAACTAATATTGGAAACCACTGCAGCGACCCCAGAGACTGGCGGTAGACCTATCACATAGATTTGTTTAGACTGTGGCGCAATAATTAATTAATGTATATTTATATAACCCACCATTACCCCATAGGGTCCCTTTTCATCTTCTAGCCATTTCTTGTCTACAGACGAGTGCTTCAGGACAAGCTAAGTGCAAGTAAGGACCACGAATGTCTATAGTACCAACAAATGAGGAGATACCGTACACCATATGAAAGGTCCATCTTCCTTTCCTCGGTATAACATCATAGTACCAACAAATGAGGAGGAGATATTGTACACCATATGGAAGGTCCATCTTCCTTTCCTCAGTATAACATCATAGCACTAACAAATGAGGAGGAGATACTGTACACCATATGAAAGGTCCATCTCCATTCCTAAGTATAACATCATAGTACCAACAAATGAGGAGGAGATACTGTACAGCATATGAAAGGCCCATCTCCATTCCTCAGTATAACATCATAGTACCAACAAATGAGGAGGAGATATTGTACACCATATGGAAGGTCCATCTCCATTCCTCAGTATAACATCATCGTGCCAATAAATGAGGAGGGGATACTGTACACCATATGAAAGGCCCATCTCCATTCCTCAGTATAACATAATAGTACCAACACATGAGGAGGAGATATTGTACACCATATAAAAGGCCCATCTCCATTCCTCAGTATAACATCATAGTACCAACAAATGAGGAGGAGATACTGTACACCATATGAAAGGCCCATCTCCATTGCTCAGTATAACATCATAGTGCCAACAAATGAGGAGGAGATACTGTACAACATATGAGAGGCCCATCTCTATTCCTCAGTATACCATCATAGCACCAACAAATGAGGAGATACGGTACACATTATGAAAGGCCCATCTCCATTCCTCAGTATAACATCATAGTGCCAACAGATGAGGAGGAGATACTGTACACCGTATGAAAGGCCCATCTCCATTCCTCAGTATAACATCATAGCACCAACAACTGAGGTAGAGATGCTGTACACATTATGAAAGGCCCATCTCCATTCCTCAGTATAACATCATAGTGCCAACAAATGAGGAGGAGATACTGTACACCATATGAAAGGCCCATCTCCATTCCTCAGTATAACATTCATAGCACCAACAACTGAGGTGGAGATGCTGTACACATTATGAAAGGCCCATCTCCATTCCTCAGTATAACATCATAGTGCCAACAGATGAGGAGGAGATACTGTACACCGTATGAAAGGCCCATCTCCATTCCTCAGTATAACATCATAGCACCAACAACTGAGGTGGAGATGCTGTACACATTATGAAAGGCCCATCTCCATTCCTCAGTATAACATCATAGTACCAACAAATGAGGAGCAGATACTGTACACCATATGAAAGGCCCATCTCCATTCCTCAGTATAACATCATAGCACCAACAAATGAGGAGGAGATACTGTACACCATATGAAAGGCCCATCTCCATTCCTCAGTATAACATCATAGTGCCAACAAATGAGGAGGAGATACTGTACACCATATGAAAAGTTCCATTCCTCAGTATAACATCATAGTGCCAACAAATGAGGAGGAGATACTGTACACCATATGAAAGGCCCATCTCCATTCCTCAGTATAACATGATAGTACCAACAAATGAGGAGGAGATACTGTACACCATATGAAAGGCCCGTCTCAGTATAACATCAGAGGGCTAAGAAATGAGGAAAAGATAAGTCCAAGTTTGCCCATTCCTTCTTCTAACTGCAAATATTTTGGGAGATTTTTGTAAATTAGACTAAATATATTCGGACAGTGTGTGTTTCCTACAGATGGATCCAGTAACACAAACCCACCAGAAGGATGTACAGGTCTACTTTATTCCCAGGATTGTGCACAGGAAGAGCACAGCTATGAACTCCAATATCAGGTTGGTGGAGCTGAGGGTATACAAAATAAAGCAAACCTAAACTAAAAAGTAACCATCATAAATTCTACTCCTAAATGAGACTTAAAAAAAATACCACAGAATCTGTCATTTGCATACCTGATTATTAACCTTTACAGTGAAGAAAATACAGAAGGAACATACCGTAGCCTTGTTATACAGTGGTGTGAAAAACTATTTGCCCCCTTCCTGATTTCTTATTCTTTTGCATGTTTGTCACACTTAAATGTTTCTGCTCATCAAAATCCGTTAACTATTAGTCACAGATAACATAATTGAACACAAAATGCAGTTTTAAATGATGGTTTTTATTATTTAGTGAGAAAAAAAACTCCAAATCTACATGGCCCTGTGTGAAAAAGTGATTGCCCCCCTTGTTAAAAAATAACTTAACTGTGGTTTATCACACCTGAGTTAAATTTCTGTAGTCACCCCCAGGCCTGATTACTGCCACACCTGTTTCTTTTTTTTTTTTTTTTTAAAGACTCTTTATTTTTCAAATATATAAAGCAAGGAAATTGTACAAACATTCCAGGAGTAAAATATGCATAATAACAAAAAGTGGACATTACATCAGGAGTGTCAGCAAATATCCAGTACATAATGTAGACCAAGGAATAATGCAAGTATAGTGGTCAGCCAGTGACTCCGTATATAGTGCGTACATATAGAATATAGTATATTCTTGGGGTGATGTGAAGGGGCCCCCCCCAAAGGGGGTGAGAGGAAGATATTTATATAAGACTAGGTCGTCGCGGACCTCCGTTCCCACAAGCACAGAAAAAAGGATGAGAGAAAATTGTGGATAAACCATGGTCCCCAGAGCCCAAAGGGGGTCATACTGCCAGGGACCCAGTAAAATTAGTGCATATGCTTACGGAAAGGGAGCCGCACATAGTCCAGAGGGGGGGCCCCCTCCCACCCCCCAGCTCCCGGGTCCAGTGTGCCGAGTGCATATAGAACAGGCTGAGCACGCTGAATTCAAAAATCTGCAACTCCAAGATCTAAGGGTAGAGAAGTAGTAAAAGAAAAAAGAAGGAAGAAAAAAGAAAAAGAAAGTGAGAAGGGAGATAGGAAATAAGGTGTTTAGTAGAAAGAAGAAGAGGATAGAGGAGTTTGGGGGCATCCCATCAGTACCAGAGCTCCATCTGTGTCCAGATAATATGTGGCTATCTGAGCTATGGTGAAGAAGAACAACCAGGGGGTGAGTATCAGGTAATAGACATTGCGTCTCTGTATTCTTGAGTTTCTAAAAACATGTGCCAATGTACCCACGTCTTATTGTGCGCCTCTTCCCTACCATGTAGAGCATGCGTCATGGACTCCATTTGGTTGATTGATTGGACTTCACTAAGCCATTCTGGGATTGTGGGTGGAGTAGCGGATTTCCAGTGTCTGGCGATGAGTATGCGAGCCGCCTGGATAAGGTGTTTAGTGAGGGATTTTTTAAATCTTTTAACTGGTTTAGGGGTGTGGTGCAGGAGATAATAGGAAGGGTCTGGGTTAGGGTCACCATCTGTAAGTGTCTTGATATATTTTTGTACAGCTTCCCAAAAGGGGGTTATGAGTGGGCATTTCCAAAAAATATGAAGAAGTGTACCCCGTTCCAGACCACATCTCCAGCACAGTGGATCAGCCGCTGGGTATCTCACATGAAGTTTTGCAGGGGTCAAGTACCATCTACTCAAAAGTTTATAATTTGATTCTTGAATCCTTGCAGAAATGGAGGATTTTTGATTTAGTAATAGTATCTTTCGCCATTGCTCAGTAGTAAAGTTGTAACCCAGATCTGCCTCCCATTTGCTCTTAAGTTGTAGGGCCCAAGACTCATCTGAACCCAATAGTTGGTAGATTTGTGAGAGAGACCTTTCCACTTTGCCTTTACCTAGGCACATGGATTCAAAAGGTGTAAGGTCGCGAGACAGCTGATCCCTTGTGCCTAATGCGCGCAAAAAGTGCTGGAATTGCGATAGGCTCCATGAATCTAGGGACGGGGTTCCTCTCACTGAACGCAGGTCAGCCAAAGGTGTCCAATTTGAGTGAGTTATAAGATCCTTAGCCCTTAAAGGTGGATCTGTTCTCCAGTGCTGGTAACCTCTAAGGTTGCAGCCTAGGGGAAACAAAGGGTTGTTTAAGAGAGGGACTAGTGGGGTCGGCCAAGGTGAGATATCCGGGTCCTTGCGTGATTTAGAGAGTGCTAAAAGCGTAGATTGTAGTGAAATAAAGCCTGTGGAGACTTTAGGGGAGGACCAGGGAAGATTGAGTAGGTCAGATCCCATCATATCTGACTCCAGTTGCACCCATCGTTTATGTTCAGAATGTCTGTGCCAGTCCACCAGTCTGACCAGGGAGGCTGCAGTGTGGTACTTTTTAAGATCAGGGACAGCTAAGCCCCCTTGGGATTTAGATAGGGTTAGTGCGTTATATCTTATCCGAGGAGGTTTTTTGTGCCAAATGAACTGTGTGAGTAGTTTTTTAAGCTCTTTAAAGTGCTCTGTGGGCGGGGTGATGGGTAAGGCTTGGTACAAGTATAGCAATCTAGGTAGTATATTCATTTTGATAATGTTGATGCGGCCTATCCAGGAAAAGTGTGGTTGGTCCCATCTTTGAAGATCTTGTTTAATGGTATGGACCAGAGGAGGAAAGTTTAGTTTATAAATAGATGCAGTGGAGGAGGGGAGCTGAGTCCCTAAGTATGTGATGGATCTGGACACCCATTTAAAGGGAAAGTTAGATTGAATAGTGGCAACGAGGGATGATGGTAGTGCTATGGTCATGGCTTGGCATTTGTCAGGATTAATTTTATAGTTAGCTAAGGATTGGTAGGTCCCTAATTCTCTCATTAAATTTGGGAGGGAGATGTGGGGATTTGTGAGAAAGAAAAGTAAATCGTCGGCGTAGGCTGCCACCTTGTGCTCTGAGGACCTGACTTGTAGTCCTTTAATATCTTGATTGCTGCGAATGGTGCGCAGGCAAGGTTCCAGGGTCAGGGCAAAAATGAGTGGGGACAGGGGGCAACCCTGTCTGGTACCGTTGCCAATAGACAGGGGATCTGAGATCAACCCATTGACCCTGACGCAAGCTGTAGGCCTGGAGTACAGAGACAGAATCCACTGAAGCATATGAGGACCCAGGCCAATATGCTTTAGGGTGTGTGTGAGGAACCCCCAGTCTACTCTGTCAAAAGCTTTTTCAGCATCTGTTGACAAGAGCAGAGTGGGGGTATGAGCTGTGTGAGCCCAATCCATTAGATCGACTGCTCGTATGACATTATCTCGGGCCTCCCTTCCCGGTATAAATCCAGCCTGGTCAGGGTCAACTAGATGACACATGTAAGGGGATAGCCTATTGGCAAGTATTTTAGCAAAAAGCTTTAGGTCCGTGTTTAATAAGGAAATGGGCCTATAATTGGAGCACAAGGTGGCGTCCTTCCCTGTCTTAGGGATAACAGTTATCTGTGCTCTTAACATATCTACTGGTAGCTGTGCAGGTTCTGTGTTTTCTGGGGCTAAGCTATTAAGGGCTTTGGTTAGAAAAGGCAAGAGTTCGTTTTTGAAAGCTCTATAATATTCTAGGGGGAGGCCGTCAGGGCCAGGCGCTTTACCTGTCGGGGATGTCTTAATTGCTAGTCTTATCTCATCTTCTAGAATGGGTTTCTCGAGGTCTTCAAGTGCTTCAGGTGGGAGTGTGGGCAGACCTGAATTAGAAAGGTATTGGTTGATTATCTGGGCTTTTTCTGAGTCGGATGTGCTCATGGTCGGAGAGGGCAGGTTATAAAGGGAATGGTAATAGTCTCGAAAGACTCTGGCAATTGATTCATGTCTTTTTTTCTTATTACCACTAATGTCTTGGATGCAGGTGACATGTGTGAGAGCCTGCTGGTCTCGTAAAGCTCTCGCTAGGAGTCTGCTGCATTTATTACTGTATTCATAGAAACTTCTCCTGCATTTGATTGCTATGTGTTTCTCTTTTTGAAAAAGGAGTTTCCTCAACTTCTCTCTCTCTTGATTTAGAATATTTAAATCTGCCTGAACTAAAGTGCTCTTATGTTTGGATTCCAGCTGTCTTATTAGGAGGAGGGAACCTTCCATTTCTTTCATCTTTTGTTTATGAATTATGCTGGCTTCATGAATTAGGGTACCTCGAACTACACACTTATGTGCCGCCCATAGGGTGAGAGGAGTTATTTCCTCCGTTGCATTCTCTCTAAAGTAGTGTGAGATAGATTTTAAGATCTTATCCTTAAACTCTGGGTTTTGTAGTAGCGAGCTATTCAATCTCCACTGCCTGGGAAGACACTGTTTAGGGCGGATGCCAATTTCCAGCGTCACAGGGGAGTGGTCCGAAAGGCAAGTCACTCCAATGTCTGTGAGGATTTGTTCTGAGAGTAGATTTTGTGATATAAATATAAAATCAATACGCGTGTACGAATTATGCAGAGGAGAAAAGTAGGTGTAGTCCCTGGCAGTGGGATTTTGAATCCGCCATATGTCTATTAGCTGTCTTTTGGTGAGTGCAGTGCGGCAGGTCTTTATTGCCTTGCTGGTCAGGGAGCTCTTACCAGTAGAGTTGTCCCGGGAAGGGTCCAAGACCGCATTTAAATCACCTCCCAGGATTAGGCTTCCTTCAGCAAAAGAGTCAAGGGCTTCGAGGGCCCTGACCAGAAAGGCAGGTTGCCCACCATTGGGGGCGTAAAAAGTGCCCAATGTGAGCATTCTAGAGAGGTATTTACCCTTTATAAAACGGAAGCGACCGGTAGAGTCTTTACACTCCTGCAGAAGAGTAAGCGAAACGTCTTTTGACAAAAGGATAGCTACTCCTTTAGATTTAGAATCAGGGTTGTTGCTATAGAACACCTGTGGGAAATGCTTATTAGATAACTTAGGGTATGCATTTTCCTTAAAGTGAGTCTCCTGCAGGAATGCTATTTGCACTCTATCTTTGTGAAGTTGTCTGAGTAAGGCTCTGCGTTTTTCAGGGATGTTGAGACCCCTGGTGTTCAGTGATTGTATCTTAAGGAATGTGATCTAAGTAGCTCCAGCAGATATTAAGATGGAGGGAGACTGACAGGAATACCCCAAGAAATAGTAGGGAAAGAGAAAAGAAAGAAGAAGAAGCAGATTCAGTGGGAAAAGTTGAGAGTCGTTGCCTATACCGAGGCAACCAAAATCTGGTGAGTATATATATCGAGCAAATAAAGTATAAATTTAAGAAACTGTTTATAGCCCTAAAGGCCATAATGGATGGGGAACAAAGTAGAGTTGGCACTGCGCGCAGAGCTCACGAGCCTAGAGAATCTCAGCTAATTGTGCAAAGCCCAAAATGGAGTTGCATAGTGTAGGTTGAATAATCCGCTATGGTCCGGATATAATAGAGAACAGTCTAGGCTCGCATGACACTGAGGCAGGGTTAGCAGTTATATAGTATCGCACATACTAAAAGCGGGACAATAAACCAAACATCATAACATTAGTTAGCATTGAATTAGTTATAACAAACTGTGCTCTTAGCACCCAAAACATCCATGCATATATACAGGTGAGAATAATGGGTTAGCACCCTGGTAAAGTGAAGAAGGGCTAGCTGTAAGGTTTGTCTCCTGCAGTTGTCTTTTATAGTGTAATGGGTGAGACTGTCCATCTCCTCAGATCAGGTGGCTCAAAAAAGAAAAAGTACATATATATATGTGTAGACGGCCAGTTGCGGAGTGTAAGGGCAGTTAATATGTGTATAGGAGCCCAGCAACGAAAGGAGAGAGTAAAAAGTAAAAATGAACAGTTCCCCAGATGGAGGGAAGTTTTCATAGCTTCCCAATATCTCGAATCTCCAAGGGTATGTGTATACTCACGCATCCGTTGTCTGGGGTAAGTCCTCTCGGCGTGGACGTTGTGGGCCCCTAATGAGCATTAGATCTGGATCCCACTCAGGGAGATCTACTGTTGAGATCTCCATTTTTTTGCAAAAATCTGTAAGATCTTCCGGGTTCCGAAGTATCGCAACCTGCGTGCCTTTCTTAGCGTGGAGATGAAATGGAAAGCCCCATTTGTACACTATCCCAGCTTCACGGAGCTTCTGTAGGAGAGGTCGTATTGCTCTACGTTGTGCCAGTGTAAGTGGAGCAAGGTCCTGGTATAGGGTGATTTCCGCGCCATCAAAATCCAGGGAGCCCTCCTGTCTAGCCGCAGCCATGATGGCGTCCTTGATTTCGAAGTAGTGTATGCGGCATATCACATCTCGTGGTGGGGCGTTTCCCTTTGGTAATGGTCGGAGGGCCCGGTGGACTCTATCTATGCGGATCGGGGGGCCCTGTGTTCTATTGAGCAGCTTGTCAAAAATAGCTCTCACCGTTTCTCGGAGGTCTTCCTGGCGCGTGGCCTCCGGCAGGCCGCGGATGCGTACATTGTTTCGGCGGCTTCTGTTCTGTAAATCTTCTATATGTGAACGGAACACCGCATTAAGTGAAGTCTGCCGGTCTTTAGCTGCTTTTAGGTCGTTAAGTTCTTTTTGGAGGTCCGCTACATCCGTTTCCACCGATTGGACCCGGTGTCCAAGGCCTATGATATCCTCCTTTAGCGCCGAGATTTCTTGCCTCGTGGTGGTGAGTATTGTATTAGTCTGGGTTAGCATGTCTGCCTTTGTTGGTAGGCCCCTCAGGAAGTCCCAGATGTCCTCTAGGCTTCTCGCCGAGGTAGTCTCTGGGGAGTCTTCCGATGCTTGGGCCGCGGCCTGCCGATCCGCCATCTTGTCTGTGGCGTTGCGTGTCAGGGGGCCTGTGAAATATTTAGCGACCGTGTTAGCGGCTGGTCCCGCGGCCCCTATTTGATTCTGTCGTGGTCCTCGCTTAGAGGTCTTCCCTGCTGTGGTGTCAGTAGCAGGATTTGGCTGGGGATTTTGGTCCATTTTGGCTTGTTGCTGTCATGCGGCTCGGAGCTCTGCAGAAACACGTCTTTACAGCGCCATGTCCGGCTCCGCCCCCCTGCCACACCTGTTTCAATCAAGAAATCACTTAAATAGGAGCTGACACAGAGAAGTAGACCAAAAGCACCTCAAAAGCTAGACATCATGCCAAGATCCAAAGAAATTCAGGAACAAATGAGAACAAAAGTACTGTAATTGAGATCTATCAGTCTGGTAAAGGTTATAAAGCCATTTCTAAAGCTTTGTGACTCCAGCGAACCACAGTGAGAGCCATTATCCACAAATGGCAAAAACATGGAACAACGATGAACCTTCCCAGGAGTGGCCGGCCGACCAAAATTACCCCAAGAGCGCAGAGAAAACTCATCCGAGAGGCCACAAAAGACCCCAGGACAACATCTAAAGAACTGCAGGCCTCACTTGCCTCAATTAAGGTCAGTGTTCACGACTTCACCATAAGAAAGAGACTGGGCAAAAACAGTCTGCATGGCAGACATCCAAGGCGCAAACCACTTTTAAAGAGAATCTGTATTGTTAAAATCACACAAAAGTAAACATACCAGTGCGTTAGGGGACTTCTCCTATTACCCTCTGTCACAATTTCGCCGCTCCCCGCCGCATTAAAAGTGTTTAAAAACAGTTTTAAAAAGTTTGTTTATAAACAAACAAAATGGCCACCAAAACAGGAAGTAGGTTGATGTACAGTATGTCCACACATAGAAAATACATCCATACACAAGCAGGCTGTATACAGCCTTCCTTTTGAATCTCAAGAGATCATTTGTGTGTTTCTTTCCCCCTGCATCTCTCATGCACTGAAGTTTCAGGCTGCTCTTTTCTTCCTGCAAACAGCTTTGCCCTTGTCTATAATTCCTCACTATGTGAAAGCCCAGCCAGCTCAGAGGACGATTTATCCAGCTTGTAAAAGATAAGAGAGAAGCTGCTCTAATCTAAATAACACACAGACAGTGTGCATAGAGGGGCCTGGAAGGGGGAGTTCATAGCAGAACCACAACACTGAAGAACTTGGCAGCCTTCCAGACACAGGCTGACAAGTCTGACAAGAGAGAGATAAGTTGATTTATTACAGAGACTGTGATAGTACAAAGTGCTGCAGTAAGCCAGAACACATTAGAATAGCTTTTGGAACTTGTAGGATGATAAAAAACAGGATGCAATTTTTGTTACGGAGTCTCTTTAAGCAAAAAGAACATTAAGGCTCATCTCAATTTTGCTAAAAAAACATCTCAATGATTGCCAAGACTTTGGGGAAAATACCTTGCGGACCGACGAGACAAAAGTTGAACTTTTTGGAAGGTGCGTGTCCCGTTACATCTGGCGTAGAAGTAGCACAGCATTTCAGCAAAAGAACATTATACCGACAGTAAAATATGGTGGTGGTAGTGTGATGGTCTGGGGTTGTTTTGCTGCTTCAGGACCTGGAAGGCTTGCTGTGATAGATGGAACCATGAATTCTACTGTCTACCAAAAAATCCTGGAGGAGAATGTCCGGCCATCTGTTCGTCAACTCAAGCTGAAGCGATCTTGGGTGCTGCAGCAGGACAATGACCCAAAACACACCAGCAAATCCACCTCTGAATGGCTGAAGAAAAACAAAATGAAGACTTTGGAGTGGCCTAGTCAAAGTCCTGACCTGAATCCTATTGAGATGTTGTGGCATGACCTTAAAAAGGTGGCTCATGCTAGAAAACCCTCAAATAAAGCTGAATTACAACAATTCTGCAAAGATGAGTGGGCCAAAATTCCTCCAGAGCGCTGTAAAAGATTCGTTGCAAGTTATCGCAAACGCTTGATTGCAGTTATTGCTGCTAAGGGTGGCCCCACCAGTTATTAGGTTCAGGGGACAATTTCTTTTTCACACAGGGCCATGTAGGTTTTGAGTTTTTTTTCTCACTAAATAATAAAAACCATCATTTAAAACTACATTTTGTGTTCAATTATGTTATCTTTGACTCATAGTTAACGGTTTTTGATGAGCAGAAACATTTAAGTGTGACAAACATGCAAAAGAATAAGAAATCAGGAAGGGGGCAAATAGTTTTTCACACCACTGTATGTATAGAGTAGAGACACCAAGAGCCAAATATAGTAGTAGTTTGTACTGGTAGTGAAAATGAAGTATAATACAATAATAAGCTATACTCACAAAGCAGGGTTACCTCAAAGGCAACCACTGTATAGGCGGGCGGGGAAATTAAACCTGACCCTACTCAGGAATAAGAAGTCACTCTCCGTAGATGAAGAAAAAAGGGGTAATACCCCTCCACCAGGTGTGGACTTAATCTAACATAGTATGGATACAGAGCCGGCAAAAGGATAAAAGTATCTAAAGAGTTTAAATTGTGAGGAGGCAGTGATGGACTTACCTCCTCCAAGCAGACACAAAAATTGCCATTGGTCGCAATTCACTAAGCAGTTTAGACAAGTCTACTGCTGGTTTTTAGTCTACTGATGGTTTGGTCAGTTGCATCAAAGGGGGAATTCACTATTACTAAATTTTTTAGACCTGGTCTAAACCATTTGGTAATTAGGTGGGTAAAGCAAAGGAAATGATCACAAGATGCAATTCACAAACAAGTAGCTATGACTGACATCCTTCTCCTCTGATGGGCTCTCCTCTGGATACAATTAAACTCCTGCATAATTAAAAGGTTCCATCCTCACATCTAAAATACCTCACAGAATTACTTTACCGGCAGAAATCAGGTGGTCTATTCTCTGTCAGAAAAAGTGGGTGTGGTTAATCCTTGTTATCTTTTGTGAATTGTGTAATTACTGAATGTTAAGACCAGGTCTAAACCATTACACCAAACCATCAGTAGACTAAAGACTAGATTACTTACCGGTAATGTCTTTTCTGGTAATCCGAAGGACAGCACCCTGAGAGATGTCCACTCCCACATTCACTGGACAGGACCGCACTAAAGAATTTACATAGTTAGGCAGTATAAGGCAGCATTTCACATACCAGATCAGTTATAAAAAAGACAAGACACCAAATGATGCTTCAATATAAATGTTTTATTTACATGGGTGGGCGTCAACGGGTGCTGTCCTTCGGATTACCAGAAAAGACATTACCGGTAAGTAATCTAGTCTTTCTCTGGACATCCTCGGACAGCACCCTGAGAAGACAAACAAGAACACAATATCTAGGGAGGGATAACTGCCTGTAAAACTTTTCTGCCGAAGGCTAAATCTCTACTAGCAGATACATCTAGCTTATAATATTTTGCAAAAGTGTTTGAAGAAGACCAGGTAGCTGCTCGGCAAATCTGCTCAATACTGGCTCCCGCCCTCTCTGCCCAAGAAGTTGACATCGACCTCGTGGAGTGAGCTTTGATGGATGCTGGCACCTTCTTATTTTGCACACTGTAAGCCAGAGAAATGGCCTGTCTTAACCATCGTGCTATGGTAGCTTTTGAAGCTTGTCTTCCTCTGTTTGGTCCTGAATGAAGGACAAACATAGCTCTAGATCTTCTCCAACTGTTAGTGACTTCCATATACTGTAAGATACAGCGTCTGACATCAATAGCCTGCAACTTCTTTTCCTTGTCATTTGAAGGATTTGGACAGAAAGAAGGTAAGTAAATTTCCTGTGACCGGTGAAAATCTGAGACCACCTTTGGTAGAAAGGTAGGGTCCATCTTTAAAGTAATACGATCGTCTGAAACAATGCAGTAAGGTTCATCAATTGACAAGGCTTGGATCTCGTTTACACGTCTTGCAGAACAAATTGCTAGTAGAAACACTGCCTTCAGGTTTTTCTCCGATATTTCTGATAATGGCTCAAAGGGATGTAATGAAAATGCCTGTAATACTGTGTTTAAATCCCAAGGCGGAGTCCTTATTCTATGTTTTGGTTTCAACCTAGAAATTGCATGGAAGAATTGAATTATAAAACGATCTTCTGACAATTTCTTCTCCAAGAACACACTTAAAGAGACTCTGTAACAAATTTTTCAGCCTTAGTTCTTCTATCCTATAAGTTCCTATGCCTGTTCTAATCTGCTCTGGCTTACTGCAGTCTTTCCTAACTGCACTGTCTCTGTAATAAATCAATGTATCTTTCCTCTGTCCTGTTTGTCGGGCTAAAGCTTGATTGTGTGGAATGTGCAGGGCTGCTTGTGATTGGTAGAAGCGATACACACCCTCTGCAGGCCCCCTGCATACTCTGAATGACTCATACACTATGCTTAGCTGAGCCTATTAGAAGCTGGTTAGTTTGTTTGTAAACACTGCCTAAAACTGTTAATTACAAGCCAGGATTGCAGCAGAGAGTGGCAGAAACAGCACAGAGGGGCACAGGAGAAAATAATGAATAGAATGGTATGCTTTTTATTGTAAGAATATTAGAGTACAGATTCTCTTTAAAGCTGCCGTCTGTACCTTTAATGTGCTGATGCTTAGGCCCATTGCGAATCCTGCCTGTAAAAACTCTAATACAGAGGATATCAAAGTCCTTGAGAACCCCTTCCTTGAGCACCAATCAGAATAAGTTCTCCAAGCCTTCGCATACATCCTTCTAGTTACCTCCTTTCTGCTGCAAATCAGAGTTCTTATGAGTTCTTCTGAAAATCCTTTCTGTCTTAGGAGTGTCCATTCAGGTTCCATGCTGTTAGCTTGAACATGGTCAGCTGTGGATGGAAGAAAGGGCCCTGAGATAGTAAGTCTGGTCTGTTCGGTAATATCCAAGGATCCTCTACAGCTAACCTTTTCAGCAGCGAAAACCAAGGTCTTTTTGGCCAAAATGGGGTTATCAATATAGCTCTGACCTTCTCCTGCATTATTTTGTTTAGTACTCTCGGAATCACTGTAATTGGTGGAAAGGCGTAGACCAGAGGAAATTCCCATCTGATTGAGAATGCATCTGTGACCTTTGAGTTGTCCTCCCGAGAGAGGGAACAGAACTGAGGGCATTTGTTGTTGTGTTTGGAGGTGAATAAGTCTATGTCTGGACTGCCCCATTTCTGCAGAATCTTTTGAAATACTTCCTGATGAAGGCTCCACTCGTCCTGTAACAAAGTCTCCCGACTCAGGAAATCTGCCATGCAATTTCGAGAACCCTTCAAATGTACAGCTTTTAGAGAACAAGTCCATTGTTCCGCCCAAGTCATTATCCTTTGAGTCTGACTCCATAGGGAAGCACTCCTGGTACCCCCCTGTCTGTTCAAGTACGCTACTACTGAGGAATTGTCCGTCTGGATCAACACATGTTTCATCTGGAGGAATGAGGAGAAATGTTCTAGAGCCAATCTGACTGCCTCCAACTCTCTGTTGTTTGATGGCATGCTGCTGAGAGTCTGAGACCATAGACCCTGGGCTGGCATATTCTTGAAGTGTGCCCCCCACCCTACTGTACTTGCGTCTGTTGTCAGAATGCATTCTGTTGGAAAGTTCCAGAGACGGCCTGTTGAGAGATGTACCTGTTCCTTCCACCAGTCCAAAGAAAGTTTCACCTTGGGAGGGATTAGTACCCTGTCGTTTAGAGAAGACTTCTTCTTGTTCCATACCCTCAGGATCCATACCGGAAGTTGCCTTGAATAAAACTGTCCCCAAACCGTAGTCATGAATGCAGAGGTCATGAGTCCCAGAAGTGACATAGCCTCTCTTATACTTGTGGTCTGAGCACTCTGAAAGGAAAGAATACAATTGATTAATCTTTGACCCTTATCAACAGGCAGAAATACTTTCTGAACAGAAGAATTAATTGTAAGGCCTAAATAATTCATGACTTTTGAAGGTTGAAGATAAGATTTCTCCCAGTTCATGAGCCAACCTAATGACTCCAGAAAGCTAATTGCATAGCTCAACTGATATGAGACTGACTCTGTAGAAGGGCCCCATATCAGCAGGTCATCTAAGTAGGATATAACCTGAATAGATCGCATTCTAAGAACTGACAGAACTTCTGCCATTATCTTAGTAAATAACCATGGTGCTGATGATAACCCAAATGGTAAAGAAGTGAACTGGTAATGTCTTACCTCCCCTGCAGTCCTGATGGCAAATCTTAGAAACCTCTGTGATCTCAGACTCATGGGGATGTGTAAGTATGCATCTCTGAGGTCTAGGGACACCATATAACAGTCTCTCTGTAGTAGGTTCACTACTGTCCTCATATTGTCCATTCGAAATTTCTTGTATAAGATGAATTTGTTCAATGACTTTAGATTTATGATGAACCTGTAATCCCCCTTGGGTTTTTTGACCAGGAAGACAGGGGAGTAGAAGCCTGCATGAATCTGAGAAGCGGGTACCTGGCGTATCACCTTCTTCTCCAGTAGGGAGGAAATTGATTTCATCAGTGCCGTCTGAACAATCACATCCTTTGGGTGGGGGGTTACACAAAATCTTGAATGAGGTATCTTTACAAACTCTAGATCGTATCCCTCTAAGACAATTGACTTTATCCATGTGTTCTGGAAATGCTCCTGCCAAGTTTCGAAAAAATGTGTGATCCTTCCTCCTACTGGAATTATGGCGTCATTGTTGTTTTGGTGATGTAACTGAGCTGGAGGGATTGAGTAGGAAATTTGACTTGCCTCTTGGACCTTTTCCTGTATTCCATCTTTCTCTACTATATCCTGTAGAGGTACTGTTTTGCTTCCTCTGGTTCCGAAAGGATCTCTGAAAACGAAAAGTCTTCCTCTTAAGCGGGAAATTTTTCTTCCTATCTGATGATCTGTCAAGGGTCTCTTCCAACTTGCTACCGAACAAAAGGTTTCCCTCACATGGAATGCCACATAAACGTGATTTTGATGATGAGTCTCCCTGCCATGTTCTTAGCCAAACCGCACGTCTTGTAGAATTTACTAATGCTGATGTCCTAGCCGACAGCCTTACAGATTCATCTGCTGCATCAGAAAGATAATTAACTACCAAAAACAAAGTAGGAAATGCCTTCAATATCTCCTCTCTTGGCGTATCTCCTGCTATATGCATATGAAGTTGTTCTAACCATATCTTTAAACAACGTGCCATGGCTGTGGATGCGACGGCAGCTTTAAACCCTGTAGTAGATGATTCCCATGCTCTACGCAATAAGTTGTCCATCTTTTTATCCATGATATCCTTTAAAACTCCTGAGTCTTCAAACAGAAGGTCTGAGCTTCTAGACATTCTTGAAATTGAGGGATCCAGTTTAGGAACTGGACCCCAAAATTTCTGATCCTCAAGTCTAAAGGGATATCTTCTAGCTAGCGACTTTGGCCAAAACACTCTCCTTTCTGATACATTCCATTCTTCGTCTATCATCTCCTTAAGATTCTCATGAACCGGAATGAAGGTTGATTGTACAACTGACAGGCTTTCATACATCTTATCCATAGCAGATAACTCTTTATGCTCAGCTTTAACTCCCATAGTAATATGCATTGTAGACAGTAACTTATCCAAATCATCAACAGCAAAAGCAAACTTTGCAGATTTCAATGCCTTTTCCTTTTCTTCCTCAGAATCAATTAAACTACCCTCCAAAGATGAATCATCCACCTCTCCCTCCGAGAGCTCTGATTCTTCATCCTCTCTATCAAGCTTCCTTTTCTTAGATGGATGGTGAGATTTATCAGAAGTAACCTCTGTAGGTGCTGAAGGAGGGGGAGGGGTAGGAGGGGGAGGAGAGGTGGGGGTAGCAGCCCCTTTGAAAGCCTGGAAGGTAGATGATGGTTCCGATTTCATCCATCCCACAAACTCTTTTAATACCCCAGAAGATTCCTGCTTCACAACTTTATCCGCACATTTTTGACATAAAGATTTTGAAGATATAGGAATCCTAGTAGAACAAATTGAACATCTCTTTGTATCAGTTTTCTGATCTGCTTTCTTATGTTTTTCTCCTTTATCTCTTGGATTGGGCTGTATAAGATAAAGAGAGAGAACAAAACAGAAAGGCCCCTCAGTAAAATATACTAATGTATATAAAAAATAAATGTAAAGCAATCCCACCAGCAGGATTATTTTACCAGAGAGGAATTGGAACCTTGCTCCGCAGCCTGAGAAGAGGATCCAGCAGCCTGCTCCATGGTCAGCCGATACACTCTGAAGGCTGAAAACCAGAAGCCTTAAATACACACAAGCCCACCCAGCAAAAAACGCACCCTGTGCAGCCGAAAGAGGTGCCTACCTACAACCATTGCCGTCTGCAAGTTCCGTGGGACGCTGACAGGCTTCCTGAGCCCGTAATGGCGCTTGGCGTTCCCTTCCTGGCTGCCTCACATGACCCGATCAGCTGACAGGGGTCGAGTAAACCGGAACTTCCGGTTTCCGCGCTCTGGGCGGGCTTCCGTAGCGTCTGGCGTCTACACTGCCCGAATGCTCTCCACCTCAGACCAGCCTGCCTTGCAGCACTCCTGGGAGCATTCTGGCAGCAGCCCCTGCTCACTGGCATGGAAAGCCTCAGACAATCCGACGTAGTGCATCCTGCGTGGACAGGACAAGAACTGATCTGGTATGTGAAATGCTGCCTTATATACTGCCTAACTATGTAAATTCTTTAGTGCGGTCCTGTCCAGTGAATGTGGGAGTGGACATCTCTCAGGGTGCTGTCCGAGGATGTCCAGAGAAAAAACATCTGTAGACTAGTCTAAACTGCTTAGTGAATTGAGGCCATGTGTTTGTCAAATAGAACAAGTTTATTTTACAGTACATACTCCAGGGGACAATGCAACGCATTTCACAGATTTGACCCCGCTTAATCAGGCAATAACAACGGAGTAATAGCAGGTGTGGTCAGCAGAAGAGCCAGGCACCTATGTGTTACATGTATGCTTTGCACTGTACATACACGTTTATCTAATCATGTCTCATGTCAGTTCAGGTACTTAAGTGTTTCCAGTCTCTGAAATAATACCTGAATAAATTAATTTTAATGTGTGAAGTATACTTTTTTCTGTGATTTTGTGGGTTCAGGCTGAAGAATTGACTGATGTGAAAGTTGTGGTAAAAGAAGAAGAAGAGGAGACAGAAGTGACGGGTGGCCGGCAGTGTATGGAGGAGGGAGACATGATGGTGACCAGTGAATTAGGAATGCCAGTTTCAGGTAAAGAAATAACCTTACCTGACCTATTCTATGCTGACACGGCAATCTTGTTCCATCCCTGTCTCCACCACTTCTCTCCTACCTTTATCGTTCTCCATCACCTTTCTGTCCCACCTCTGCCTCCACCACTTCTCTCCTACCTACCTCCATCTCCACCACTTTCCTGTCTCACCTCTGCCTCCACCACTTCTCTCCTACCTACCTCCATCTCCACCACTTTCCTGTCTCACCTCTGCCACCACCACTTCTTTCCCACCTTCCTCCATCTCCACCACTTTTCTGTCCCACCTTTGCCACTACCACTTCTTCCCCACCTACCTTCATCTCCACCACCTTCCTGTCCCATCTCTGTCTCTACCACATCTCTCCCACCTTTATTCATCTCTACCACTTTTCCGTCCCACCTCTACCTCCACCACTTCTCTCCCACCTTTCTGTCCCATGTCTGCCTCCACCATTTTTCTTCCACCTACCTCCATCTCCACCACCCTTCTGTCCCATCTCTGCCTCCACCACTTCTCCACCACCTACCTCCATCTTCACCACCTTTCTTTCCCACCTCTGCCTCCACCACCTACATCCATCTTCACCACCTTTCTGTCCCATCTCTGCCTCCACCACTTCACCACCTACCTCCTTCTCAACCATCTTTCTGGCCCACCTCTGTCTCCAATGTTTCCCTTCCACCTTCCTGTCCCACCTCTGTCTTTACCACTTCTCTCTCACCTTCCTCCATCTCCACCACCTTTCTGTCCCACCTCTGTCTCCACCACATCTCTCCCACCTTTATTCATCTCTACCACTTTTCTGTCCCACCTCTACCTCCACCACTTTTCTCCCACCTTCCTGTCCTACGTCTGCCTCCACCTCTTCTCTTCCACCTACCTCCATCTCCACCACCCTTCTGTCCCATCTCTGCCTCCACCACTTCTCCACCTACCTCCATCTCCACCACCCTTCTGTTCCACCTCTGCCTCCACCACTTCACCACCACCTACCTCCATCTTCACCACCTTTCTGTCCCATCTCTGCCTCCACCACTTTTCCACCACCTACCTCCTTCTCCACCATTTTTCTGTCCCACCTCCGCCTCCAATGTTTCCCTTCCACCTTCCTTTCCCACCTTTGTCTCTACCACTTCTCTCTCACCTTCCTCCATCTCCACCACCTTTCTGTCCCCACCTTCCTGTCTCCACCACTTCTCTCCCACCTACTTCCATCTCCACCACCTTTCTGTCCCACCTCTGCCTCCACCACTTCTCTCCTACCTACCTCCATCTCCACCACTTTCCTGTCTCACCTCTGCCTCCACCACTTCTCTCCTACCTACCTCCATCTCCACCACTTTCCTGTCTCACCTCTGCCACCACCACTTCTTTCCCACCTTCCTCCATCTCCACCACTTTTCTGTCCCACCTTTGCCACTACCACTTCTTCCCCACCTACCTTCATCTCCACCACCTTCCTGTCCCATCTCTGTCTCTACCACATCTCTCCCACCTTTATTCATCTCTACCACTTTTCCGTCCCACCTCTAACTCCACCACTTCTCTCCCACCTTCCTGTCCCATGTCTGCCTCCACCATTTTTCTTCCACCTACCTCCATCTCCACCACCCTTCTGTCCCATCTCTGCCTCCACCACTTCTCCACCACCTACCTCCATCTTCACCACCTTTCTTTCCCACCTCTGCCTCCACCACCTACATCCATCTTCACCACCTTTCTGTCCCATCTCTGCCTCCACCACTTCACCACCTACCTCCTTCTCAACCATCTTTCTGGCCCACCTCTGTCTCCAATGTTTCCCTTCCACCTTCCTGTCCCACCTCTGTCTTTACCACTTCTCTCTCACCTTCCTCCATCTCCACCACCTTTCTGTCCCACCTCTGTCTCCACCACATCTCTCCCACCTTTATTCATCTCTACCACTTTTCTGTCCCACCTCTACCTCCACCACTTTTCTCCCACCTTCCTGTCCTACGTCTGCCTCCACCTCTTCTCTTCCACCTACCTCCATCTCCACCACCCTTCTGTCCCATCTCTGCCTCCACCACTTCTCCACCTACCTCCATCTCCACCACCCTTCTGTCCCACCTCTGCCTTCACCACTTCACCACCACCTACCTCCATCTTCACCACCTTTCTGTCCCATCTCTGCCTCCACCACTTTTCCACCACCTACCTCCTTCTCCACCATTTTTCTGTCCCACCTCCACCTCCAATGTTTCCCTTCCACCTTCCTTTCCCACCTTTGTCTCTACCACTTCTCTCTCACCTTCCTCCATCTCCACCACCTTTCTGTCCCCACCTTCCTGTCTCCACCACTTCTCTCCCACCTACCTCCATCTCCACCACCTCTCTGTCCAACCTCTGCCTTCACCACTTCCCTTCCACCCACCTCCATCTCCACTACCTTTATGTCCCACTTGTGCCTACACCACTTTGCTCCCACCTACCTCCATTTCCACCACCTTTCTGTCCCACCTCTGCCTCCACCACTTCTCTTCCACATTTCTCCATCTCCACCACCTTTCTGTCCCACATCTGCCTCCACCACTTCTCTACCGCCTACCTCCATCTTCACCACCTTTCTGTCCCACCTCTGCCTCCACCACTTCTCTACCGCCTACCTCCATCTCCGCCACTTTTCTGTCCCACCTCTGTCTCCACCACCTACCTCCATCTTCACCATCTTTCTGTCCCACCTCTGACTCCACCAATTTGCTCCCACTTTCCTCCATCTCCACCCCCTTTCTGCCCAACCTCTGTCTCCATCACTTCTATCCTACCTACCTCCATCTTCACCACCTTTCTGTCCCATCTCTGCCTGCACCACTTCTCCACCACCTACCTCCATCTCTACCACTTTTCTGTCCCACCTCCATCTCCACCACTTCTCTCCTACCTACCTCCATCTCCATCACCTTCCTGTCCCACCTCTGCCTCCACCACTTCCCTTCCACCCAAGGTTGTGGAGTACTGGAGCAATTTTTGGGTACCTGGAGTCGGAGTCAGGAAAAAATGCACCGACTCCAACTCCTAATGAATTTAAACTGTTATGTACATTCTGTACATTGTTATGTACATTAACACAGTAGCGACCACGAGTGACGTTTCATGGTAGTGATAATTAACAGGAGCAGGACCACCTACAGTTAATGCTATCAGGGCTGTGGAGTCGGAGTCGGGCAATCTTTGGGTACCTGGAGTCGGAGTCGGGAGAAAATGCACTGACTCCGACTGTGATTAAAATAGAAAATATGATAAAATGTTCTATTTCTCAGATAATAGTCATCATTATTGTCATTAGTGACAAGACAATATATATATATACACTGTACAGCGCTGCGTAATATGTCGGTGCTATATAAATACTAAATAATAATAATAATAATTTCTCGGATAATAGTCATCATGAATTATATATACAGTAATAGCTGTGCTTATGTCCTTCTGGTGCTATGCACTCCACTGCGCGCTCCTCCAGAGACCTATATAAGACATCTCCACATAGTGTAATACTGTATAACCATTCACTAATCAAATGCTCCACAGTGCGGGTGCGAGTGATAACCGTGTCCACACGTGACCCCCACTACCCTAGAGGTCAAAAAGGCTCACCAGATGTAGACCACCATGATTCAGGTGGCAATCTCACATTCATTAATATGTATCACTCAGAGCATCAGTGATCATATCCAGTTCCAATAAAAAATTCCTTTAACTACTTTCGGACCGAGCGAGTACGAATCTACGTCAGGCAGGGGGCGCTGCGGTCCTGACCGGACGTAAACTCTACGTCCCATTGACCGCGCGCCCCAGCCCGTCCGCGTCGCTCGGTCCGCTCTGCCCCCGCCGCATTGTGATGCCCTGCCGCCTCTATGACGGCAGAGCACTGTGAGCCGGGCAGGAGCCATTTTCATTGGCTCCTGGCCCTGTCATTCATGTAAGCCGTTCTCATTGGCTTACATGGAGTGACAGGGTCAGGAGCCAATGAAAGCGGCTCCTGACCGGCGCACAGCGCTCTGCCGTCATAGCGACGGCTGAGAGAGCAGCCTGCGGCGTGTCCGGCGGGAGCGACGGTAACTTGCGGCGATTCGTCGGGAAGCGGCGGTTTGCTGGACCAGCACCCTCTGGTCCTTAAGGGGGCAGAGGGTCCTGGTCCAGAAAGGGTTAATAAAAGCATAAAACAAAATCATCGCGCAGCATGTCAATCCAGTGATAAAATACACACTGCGCCTCTCGCGCACTTGGGTAACTTACAGACTCCCTTTAGGGATAGGATAGCGAGTCATAGCGGCAAGTCTTTCCAGCATCAGACGCATCTCCAATAGCCTTTCCGCGCCAGGTACCTGCGACTCCGGACTTCCGCACTGCAACCCACGTGACCTACGTCAGGCGTAGAGGCGCAGTGTGTATTTTATCACTGGATTGACATGCTGCGCAATGATTTTGTTTTATGCTTTTATTAAAGGAATTTTTTTATTGGAACTGGATATGATCACTGATGCTCTGAGTGATACATATTAATGAATGTGAGATTGCCACCTGAATCATGGCGGTTTACATCTGGTGAGCCTTTTTGACCTCTAGGGTAGTGGGGATCACGTGTGAACATGGTTATCACTCGCACCCGCACTGTGGAGCATTTGATTAGTGAATGGTTATACAGTATCACACTATGTGGAGATGTTTTATATAGGTCTCTGGAGGAGCGCGCAGTGGAGTGCATAGCACCAGAAGGACATTGACTTTTTCACAGGAGGAACCACAGCGCACTCATTGGACTTTATGTGATACTTATGGTGATATTTACATTGTCTTGCCTGATTTGCTTATTAATTGTACTAATAGGTGATTGACTAGTTACTGGGCAGCGCAGCAGTATTGAAAGTGAATAGCTGTGCTTAGCCCACAAAAATGAAATAAACCAGTCAATAGTTACTTGTGCTGCTTCAATAAAGCAGTTCCCGTATTTTTAAAGTCAGATATACATATCTGATTGTGACTGTATATATGATTTGTACACAGGAATCTCTTATATATACTAAATAACATCTCTGCTGTAAGAATAAAGCCTGATGTGTAGCTGTGTCACTAATAGAGATGGTCAATGAGATGCAAATAATTCTGTGTTGATGCTGGTTTATACAAATGTATGCACTCCTTTTGCTCATGAAATCAAATAATTTGATATGTTAAAATTTGGTTTGGTGACTACAAATTAAAGGGTACCTGAGACAGATGAAAAGAAAAGTTTTATACATACTTAGGGCTTCCTCCTGCCCCCTTCAGGCTAATCAGTCCCTTGCTGTCCTCTTTCAGCACCTGGATCTTCTGACATGAGTCCCGGGAATTCAGCCAGTCAGCGCAGTCCGGCCGCATGCCGCTTCCACAGCCAGGAGCGTTCTGTATTTGCGCAATAGTGCTGCGCAGGTATAGTACATTTCTGGTGGTAGAGTGTGTGCATGCGCACTGTGCCTGACTGGCTCAAGTGCCTGGACTCATAGCAGATGATCCGGGTGGCGGAGGAGGACAGCGAGGGACTGATTAGCATGAAGGGGGCTGGAGTAAGCCCCAGGTATGTATAACATTTTAATCTATCTCAGGTTTACTTTAAGTTACACAGTAATACTATACTCTACATATGCACTCCCCACAGAACTGCAGGGAATCCACGGAGAATGTTGTCCACATTGAACACAGTGAACACAGAGGAGTTGTCTATTATCGATAAACCCGGTTCAGATTGTACATGAAGAATGTGTAATGGAGGAAGAATCCCCTCATTCTCCTGCAAAGTACCTGCACATCACTCTTACATGTACCCACAGTTACATTGCCTAGGGCCTGATAGATGTTCTTTGCTCCTGTCTGTACCTTTTACAAGTACTCTTACCAAGGACTAGTTTTAGGCCTCGTTCACATCTATGCAGGGCAGATGGCCATGCGATTGGAACACAACACGTACGATTGAACGCCATCTGCGCTGCTACCTGCTGCACTGCTGATCCCATCCATTGACAGTGAATGGGTCAGCTCTGCGCTTGTGGGCAGGATGCATGCAGCAGTACACTAGCGCATCATAGCGCATCGTACTGCTGCGCAGCGCATTTGATGTGAATGGCAGAAGGGCTGTCTATACCCTTCTGCCATTCTTGCATGTTACCACGTCATACGCGCTTCCAAATGCACACGGAAGCGCTTATGAAGTGAATGAGGCGTAAGTCTATGACTAAAAGTATTAGAGGCAGAAGATCAGCTGGATAGCCAGGTAACTGGTATTGTTTAAAAGGGAATACATACGGCAGCCTCCATATCGCTCTCAGTACAGTTGTCTTTTAAAATTCCTAAGCGTTGGCAGTTAAGAGATGCATTTAATGTTACATACTTTCAATCAACAAGATTGTAATATGCAAATTAGAGGAGTTGGAGTCAAGGAGTCGGAGGAATCCTAACCCATCTCCACCACCTTTCTGTCCCACCTCTGCCTCCACTACTTTTCTACCGCCTACCTGCATCTCCACCACCTTCCTGTCCCACTTCTGCCTCCACCACTTCTCTCTCACCTACCTCCATTTCCACCAGCTTCCTGTCTTACCTCTGTCTCCACCACTTCTCCACCACCTACCTCCATCTCCAACACCTTTCTGTCCCACCTCTGCCTCCACCACCTACCTCCATCTCCACCATCTTTCTGTCCCAGAACAGAGTGACAATAATGATTCTTAGCCCCTGGTTTGATTAGCAGGTAAAGTAACAATACAGCATGCAGTAGTCATTAGAGGGGTTATAAAGGACCTATCCGTCTAACATGCATCGTGGAATTCATGCTGCTTTCAGTTAGCCCAAGTGCTGGTATCAAGAAGCACACTCCCTATATATGGAGGAGCAGGCAATCACATGACTGGAGGGTCACCCCTCGGAAGTAGGAACACCGTGGAGTGCACCATTACTGGATTTTCACCCTGTTGGTGTCCCTTTTGGGAACCATACAGGTGTGTTTTTTTTATTTATATACTGATCGTTTGTATGTCATGTCCCCCACATAACAAGTGCAGCCATCATGTCCCCCACATAACAAGTGCAGCCATCATGTCCCCCACATAACAAGTGCAGCCATCATGTCCCCCACATAACAAGTGCAGCCATCATGTCCCCCACATAACAAGTGCAGCCATCATGTCCCCCACATAACAAGTGCAGCCATCATGTCCCCAACATAACAAGTGCAGCCATCATGTCCCCAACATAACAAGTGCAGCCATAATGCCCCCCACATAACAAGTGCAGCCATCATGTCCCCCACATAACAAGTGCAGCCATCATGTTCCCCACATAACAAGTGCAGCCATCATGTTCCCCACATAACAAGTGCAGCCATCATGCCCCCCACATAACAAGTGCAGCCATCATGTCCCCCACATAACAAGTGCAGCCATCATGTCCCCCACATAACAAGTGCAGCCATCATGTCCCCCCACATAACAAGTGCAGCCATCATGTCCCCCCACATAACAAGTGCAGCCATCATGTCCCCCACATAACAAGTACAGCCATCATGTCCCCCACATAACAAGTGCAACAAATCTCAGCTCTTCCATACTCCCTAACATTGTTACTGCCTATTGAGTGCACCATAGCAGCTGCAGCTCAAGTGCTTTGAGTCTGCCAGGAGAGAAGCACAATATAAATGTTATATGTCTTGTCTTTTCTATAGCATACAGGATTCCCAACTACAAAACGGGAACTATAAACATTGTTTTATATTTGTTCCCCCAACAGACAGAAATGTTGTGAGGAACCCCTCGAATGGCGCTACAGAAGATGATGGCGACACACAATGTTCTCTAAACACTGGAAATACACATCGTAAAGATCACAGTGCAAATGGCTCACCCTCTGATGCTGAGGAATCTCCTGACCAATCACATTCTATAAAAGCTCCATCTAATGCTAAGGACTCTTCCAGTAACAAAGGTCCTTTTTCATGTTCAAACTGTGAGAAATATTTTGTTGCTAAAGGAAACGTTGTTCAGCAGAGTGAGCATCCTTTTTCATGTTCAGAGTGTGGGAAGAAATATTTACCCAATAGTAACCCTGTTAGACATCTCGGAGTTCATACCGGTGAGGGTCCATATACATGTTCAGAATGTGGGAAATGTTTTACTAAGGGTGCATATTTTACTAAGCATATGAAAAGACACACGGGCGAGACTCCTTTTTCATGCTCAGAATGCGGGAAAGGTTTCTTTGAGAAAGAAAGTCTCTTGAGACACTTAAAAACCCACACAATTGAGAGGCCTTATTCATGTTCAGAGTGTGGGAAAGCTTTCCTTAAGAAGAGTCACCTTGATACACATCAGACATGTCACACAGGTGAGCGTCCTTTTTCATGTTCAGAGTGTGGGAAGAGATTTTCCACCAAGCAGTGCCTTCATAGACACTTCAGAGGCCACACAGGTGAGAAGCCTTATTCATGCTCAGAATGTGGGAAATGTTTTAGTGATAGTGGAGCTCACATTAAACACATGAGAAGACACACAGGTGAGCATCATTTTTCCTGTTCAGAATGTGGAAAAGGTTTCTTTGAGAAAAATAGCTTTCATAGACACCTGAAAACTCACACAGGTGAGAGGCCTTATTCATGTTCAGAATGTGGGAAATGTTTTACTGAGAATGGAAACCTTCAAAAGCACATAAGAAGACACAGAGGAGAGCGTCCTTATTCATGTTCAGAGTGTGGGAGAAGCTTTTCTGAGAGTGGAATCCTTGGGAGACACATGAAAACTCACACAGACAAGAACTCACCTACAATTAAATTAGAAACAGTTGATGTTGATGACTGCTAATGGGGAAGGGGGACAATGAATTGGGATGGTGACACGTCTGGGTCTGTTGTGATTTTAGCTCAGTGAAGCTGGCCCCCTACAATCAGCACAAATAAAAACTCCATCATGCTTGGTTAGTGCTACATTTGTACTGCAAAAATTAAGATTTGTGCTGCTTCCATTTTGAAGATAATACCGGTAGCACTTATTATTTCCAAAACATTACTATCACCCAGCCCCCATACAACTTACGGGACATGAAACTGGTATGGGTGGGTAGTGCCGTGCATGTGCTCATTTGTGCTGCAAAAATCATCTATCTTTTTTTAGATATTAACAATTTCATAAAGGTCAAAAGTTCACTTGGCCCCCCTGCATCACAAAGGCTAAAGGCTTCACACATGATACAATAAAATGATCCGATTTTACAGCAACTCAATAAAAATGATCGGATTTTCCGAAAAATCGAAAGCTTTTTTTTTTAAATTCGAACAAGAAATAAGATCGGATTTCCCGTTTTTATTTGATAAAAGTCTATTGGGGGTGCTGTATTTTTCTGATCAATTTTTATGAAAATAGAATGGTGTGTGGTAGATTGTCAATTTCTTTATATATATACTTCTAAGCAATTTTCTCAGAGTTTTCGATCCATTTTTTTTTCATAATTGGGTATAAATGGACCCACACGTGTGGGGTACATTGGTCAGATATTTTACATCTTACAATCAGTCCGAAAAATTGATTGCAATTCTTGAATTGAAAAGATATTTTAAAAATTGTATGGTGTCTGGCCACCATTCATACCCATACCCGGTTCATGTCCGTAGGTTGTTGTACGGGGCTTGGTCAAGTTACAGTTTTGGAGAAAATAAGTGATACTATCTTCAAATTGAAAGCAGCACAAATCTTAATTTTTGTGGCACAAATGGGCACAACGTAGCACTAACCAAGCATGATGGAATGTTTACTTTTGCTGATTGCAGAGGGGGGACAGCTTCACAGAGCCTGTGATTTTGGCTCTGTGGACTTTCTAAAAAGAAAGATGAATTTATTGTGTAATCAGAGCTGCCTTTCCTGCACAGGAAGTGAGGTCTGTGAGTGCAGAATTTATATCTGTATTTCTGGAGTGATATTTCACAGGCTGACCTCTTCGATCACTAGAAAACCAGATGATGGATGGGGAGGAGGAGCTTCTAAAAAATTTCCCCACCCAGAAGCTATAGGCAGAGTCTGGTGGGTGGAGTGATGGCTTTTATCTCTTAGGGACTCCAGTGGTGACATCTCTTTGCCATCATTCTTGGCTCTGCTCCTGCTGACACTCAGTGGCTGCTGAAAACGCTCTTGTTTCCCCACCCACTTAGTCATGTGACTGCCCTGGGTTTTCTCAGTTTTTGGTGCCCCTCCCCTCCCCTTACACACACACACACACAGTGACCAGCCAATCAGACACAGAGTCAGGAGACTTGGCTCTTATAATGTTAGAAGCCTGCATGCTGCAGCAGTAAAGTGAGAAGGCTTCTGCTTACACAACTTACCAGCTACACCAGCAGGTGCTCCATCAGATTAAACGTTTATTTGTAGTACTTCACATGATCAATGCTTTTTTTAACTGCTAAATGCCACAAATTAATAAAATGGTACATATAATAATTGTAGATGTTTTCTTTAAGATGGTGGGGAATCCTCTTTGTAGATGAAATGTCATTTGGGTGATTATGGGTACACATGTGATGTATGTTGTAAAATTTTATTTTAGCTGTGGAAACAGTAATACAAACCATCTATATATAAAACCCACAAGACTTGTTTCTTGTCACCTCAGGCCGGGGAGCAGCAGCACAGGTCCTGGGGAGCAGCAGTACAGATCCTGGGGAGAAGCAGCATAGAACCTGGGAAGGAGCAGCATAGTTTATGGGGAGGAGCAGCATAGAAACTGGAGAGGAGCAGCACAGATCCAGGGGAGGAGCAGCATAGATCCAGGGGAGGAGCAGCATAGATCTTGGGGAAAAGCAGCACAGTTACTGGGAAGGAGCAGCATAGGCATAGATCTTGAGGAGGAGGAGCATAGATCCTGGAGAGGAGCAGCTTAGATCTTGAGGAGGAGGAGCATATATCTTGAGGAGTAGGAGCATAGATCCTGGGGAGGAGCAGCATAGGCATAGATCTTGAGGAGGAGGAGCATAGATCCTAGGGAGGAGCAGCGTGGATCCTGCAGTTTGGGATTTGTTCCTATGGAAAAGTACTTGATCACAAATGCGTAAACAGTACAATAGATTATGAGCAGCACGGTGGCATAGTGGTGAGCACTCTCACCTTGCAGCACTGTGTCCCCGGTCTGAATCCCAGCCAGGGCTCTGAACAGAGTTTGTATGTTCTCCTGTTCTCTCTCTGTTCCTTTTCCTCCGGGCACTCCAGTTTCCTACCACACCCTGAAAACATACAGATAACTTAATTGACTTCCCCCCAAAATTGGCCCTAGACTACAATGGACATACAGTACAGACCAAAAGTTTGGACAAACCTTCTCATTCAAAGAGTTTTCTTTATTTTCATGACTATGAACATTGTAGATTCACGCTGAAGGCATCCAAACTATGAATTAACACATGTGGAAGTATAGTACATAACCAAAAAGTGTGAAACAACTGAAAATATGTCATATTCTAGGTTCTACAAAGTAGCCACCTTTTGCTTTGATTACTGCTTTGCACACTCTTGGCATTCTCTTGATGAACTTTAAGAGGTTTGTTAATTAATATAGGTTTGGCTTCTTAAAACAGAAGGTATTTGCGTTTGTTGTTGATCATCAGTCGTGCCCTGACTCTTTGCGACCCCATGGACCACGCAGCAATGCAAGGATGTGGTCAACTTGTGTCAGAGCCACATTCATTCAACAAGCATACAGACTGAACACAAAAAGTGGTTTTGTGCGCTCCTCACACTAGGTTCCACATGTTCTTAATATGGAACGCTGCAATAGATGGGTGGTATCTACACCCTAGTTAGCATATATAATAGAGCATATGCAGCGCTCACAACAATATTACAAATGTCCACTAAAGTCCCAGAAAGCTTGCTAGAATCTACAAATTAATAGTACAATACACTCTCACCTACTAGTTGCTGATTGGTTACAGATCAGCGATACAGGTATGCATATATGAGATGTTCTGTCTCTCCAGATGACCTTGATTAACACTGCAATGGAACTCTATAGGACACTCAATATCCTCTGTGCAATTTCACATCACTCGTGTCTCCACCAGTCAATGAATGATTACGGTCCACGCTCAGCGAGTATACATGCTGACCATATGGGACCAGCTTTAGCGCATATTCTAATGGACTGTTGTGACAGGCTCTCTTCCACAGGCTTGGGTCACGCTATAGAAAAGACTCGGAGCAAAAATGGACACAACATAGTGTAATCCAGTCTCAACAGTATTCACACGTTTCCCAGCACCACAAAACGTGCCCTTGCCCACTCCAAGTGCCTAATTCAGCATGCAGATAGTTAAAAAGGACGCTCACCGGACGGAATGGCTGACCATGAATAAGACCAGTTTAAGCGTTTTAAAGTTTTCCTCAACTTCCAGCAGCTTCCAACAATAGTGTAATGAACCTTTAAAAACGTAAAAAAAAAAAAAAGCCTTGCATAGTATTAGGACTGGTTCACACGGGCGTTTTTGTGGCGTTTAATGCTGCTTTTTTTGAGACCTACTGCCGTCCCATTCAAGTGAATGGGAGCGTTTAGAGCTGGCTTTTGCAGGCTTTCATGAAAGCCTGGCGTTAGATACCGACATTGCATCTAGTCTCGAAAGCAACATGTTGCTTTCAGAGGCGATAACGCCAGGAAACAATAGCAGAGACCAGAATTGCTAGCCTTGAACGCTTCCTAAAAGCCTTCAAAAGCTAGTGTCTAAACACTGGCATTTAAACGCTGGCGTTTGAACGTGGCGCTGAGCAAAAGCTCGGCAGAAGCCCGTGTGAACCAGCCCTAACACGGTTTTATTTAAATTTTAAGAACAAGTAGTGCATTTAGGGCACAGGGCACCTGGATTGCCTGGTTAGCATCCTAATTACTTGTTTACCAGATAAAAATAAAGAATTGATTTTCAATTGTATGCCGACAGTTACTCTGTTATCAGTTATTGTTATTTGGAGAACATAGGCAACTAATACTGCTATCTGGTGGCACACACAGATGTCCAATACTGCTATCTGGAGGACATACACAACTATTGAATACTGCTATCTGGTGGCACATGCAGCTACCTACGGTAATACTGCTATCTGGGACACACACACACACAGATACCTAAGAATGCTGCTATCTGGGTGGCACACACAGCTACCTATTACTGCTTTTTGGCTGGCACACAAAGCTATCTCATACTGCTATCTGGGGAAACACAGCCGGAGCAGTTCTTTTCAGCGCTGCTAGATTTGGGCGCAGCCGGCGCCACCATAGACTAGAATAGGAATCAGATCTACAGCGGCGCTCAGTGAGGAACGTCGGCGCCGTCAGAATCGCTGGAAGCCAAATTATATCATTCCCCACTATCCATGGCGGCCTGGAGGGGGGATAGTAATTAACATGGCACGGACTTGTGCAGAAGCAGGATCCGCAATATACTGGCTGTATCCTAGCCCAAGTCTACCAGCACAGATTTCAAATGTAACACAGCTACCTAATACTGCTATCTAGGGGCACATACAGCTACCTAACACTGCTATCTGGAGGCACACACAGCTACCTAATACTGCTATCTGGAGGCACACACAGGCTACCTATACTGCTATCTGGGGCAGTGCTGCTCGGATACCACTTTTCGCTATCTGGGGCAGTGCTGCTCGGATACCACTTTTCACTATCTGGGACCAATTCGGATCCGGATATCCGGATCAAAAATTTTCCGATCCGAATCCGGGTCGGATATCCAACCCAGTATCCGACCAGACTCGGATATCCGGATGGAAAACCGGAAGTGGCCTTTAAATTGCTTTAAAAACGTTTTTAGGGTATATGAAGCATGTAGCATCATTATTTTGTAAAGGGAAACACTGCTTAAACAAAAACACAAAAAAAATGGCTGTCAATTAACATCAAGACTAGGTTTCAGGAAGCAGTCGTACTGCCGCAGTTGGGGCCTCCCCACAACTTGGACAGCTCAGACACCTCCAAAAAAATTACACAGCAATTGTGTTTAGATAGTTGACCATGGCACTTGTTGGTACCACGGCTCAGTAAAAAAATTAGGAGAGGTTCCAGGAAGCAGTTGTACTGCCGCAGTTGGGGCCTCCCCACAACTCGGACAGCACAGATACCTCCAAAAAAATTACACAGCTATTGTGTTTACATAGTTGACCATGGCACTTAGTGTGTTGGGTACCATGGCTGTGAAAAAAATTAGAACCTGGCTTAATCAAGATGGAGTCAGGAGGTTGTGATGGTAAAGGGTGGTGAAGCAGGCATAGTGATTCCCACTCAGCTACTTCATTCCTGGCCAACAACAGGGGCCAGGAACTCACCAACCGCACAAACCTGATTCATTTTTAAAAAAGTCAGACTGTCCACAGACTGGCTGGACAGATGAGAGCGCTTCTCAGTGACGACTCCACCGGCCGCACTGAAGCACCTTTCTGACATCACGCTTGAAGGCGGGCAGGACAGCACTTCCAGGGCGTATTGCGCCAGCTCGCTCCAGATATCCAGGTGCATGGCCCAGTACTCCAAGGGGTCCACAGGGGTGTCGGTGTCAAGCCCCCTATAGGACCCCATATAGTCGGCCACCATCCGGGTCAGGTGCTGGTTCTGGCTTTGAGAGCCGGATGCTGCTGCAGGCACCTCCTCTGTAGGCAGCGGTACTGGCGTGGCATAGAGCGCCTTTGTCAGAGACAGCAGGTTTGTTGGGCGCCTGTGCTGCTGGATGCAGGCACCTGCTGCTGTGCTGGCTGGACTGTGACAGCAGTGGGTTTGGGAGTCTGGGGGATGGCTTCCTCCAAGCGCCGAACCAGAATCCGCTGCAAGTCCCTGATTCGGCGCACAGGGTCTCCTCCTACAGGCAGGAACTGAGCCAGCTTCCCCTTCAGCCGTGGGTCCAGCATCAGGGTGATCCAAATGTCCTTCCGAGCACGCATCTGCTTCACCCTTGGGTCTTTGCGCAGGCACTGCAGCATGTGCGCTGCCATGGGGAAGAGGGCTGCCATCTCTGCTGACCCATCATCTTCTGCACCGCTGACAGTGCTGTCCTCCTCCTCTGATCCTGGAGCCTCATCTTGCTCTCTCCAACCCCGCACTACTGCAGCTGCACTCCGCTATGCCCCCTCCTCTTCAAGGTCAGGGACCTCCAACTCCTCCTCCTGCTGCACAGAGGTGGACTACAAAGGTTGCTGCTGCTGCTCCTGCTGGATCAAGGCTTCCTCTCCCACTTCCACCAGAGCATCAAGGGCCTTTTCCAGCATGCACACCATGGTCACCCACTCAAACAGCGACGCATGGTCCCGGCTGACCATGTTGGTGGCCTCCAGGAAGGGTGCCAGCACCAAGCACACCAGCTGCATTTTTCCCCAATCAGCACTGAGGATGATGTCCGGGAGGTGGGTGGTGCTGGTCCCCAACAAGTTAGCATCCATGGTGGCTTTGGCCAGGTAGAGGTTGACAGCCCGCCTCGGTTCAACCGGACGTTCCAACATTGCCAGGGTGGAATTCGAGCGAGTTGGAACGTCTATAATGAGCCGGTGCCATGGGAGGTTCAGCTCCAGCTGCACGGCTTCCAGGGACGCTGTGGCACCACCCGAGTGGCGAAAATGACCCACCGTTTTCCTTGCCGCTCCCAAAAGACTGTCCATCCCCTGGTAGGTGTGCAGGAATTTATGCACCACCAGGTTCAGGACGTGGGCCAGACAGGGGATGTGGGGGAGGTTTCCCGCTGTATGGCGGCAACCAAGTTTGCCCCATTGTCGGCCACCACATCTCTGACTGTGAGGACCCTGGGGGTCAGCCAACTCCTCTCCTGCTCTCGGAGCTTGGCCAGGACGTGGTCTGCCGTAAGCTTGTTCTTCCCCACGGTGACCATCTGCAGCAGCACTTGGCAGTGGTGGGCCTTCACACTGCTGCTGAGGCGGGGGTGTTTGGCGGCGGGTGGAACCGGATCAGAGCTGGAACCTGCTGCGCTTCCCCTGACCCTGCTGCGGGGTGGCACCACCCACTGGGTTGATGATGCTGCTGTCCATTCCTCGCCCCCTTCCACCAAACTGACCTAGTGCGCGGTGAAAGAGAGGTACCGGCCTGTCCCAAACCGACTTGACCAGGAGTCCATGGTCACATGGACGCGTGCACCCACCGCATGATCCAGCCCATGCTCCATGTTGACCTTCACAAAACGGTGCAGTGCTGGAATGGCCTTGCGTGCGAAGTAGTGCCAGCTGGGGATTGGCAAATCTGCCGATGCGCACTGCAGGAGCGCACGCATCTGGCTTCCCTCCTGCACAAACGAGTACGGGAGGAGCTGGGAGGACATGGCCCGTGTAAGCAAGCAGTTCAGCTGGCGTATGTGACGGCTGCTGGAAGGCTGAGCCCTGACCACGAATGAGTCACTAAGGGTCTGGTGGTGGTGGCGTTTTAGGCTTGCACGGGAAGCCAAGGAGGGAGCAGAGGAGACCACTGAGGAGGACTGGCTGCCTGGACAGGCCTTAGTGTCAGCAGGAGTGGCAAAGGTGGTTATGGTGCTCTGACCTCTGCAAGGGCCAGCGCCAGCTTCCTTCAGCCTCTTGAATTCCTCATGCTCAGGTTTGTGCATATTGGCCAGATGATTTATGAAGCTGGAGGTGCCATAACTGGAGGGGTGAGACCCTCTGCTCAGCTTCACATGGCATAATTTGCAAGTTACAAACTTGCTATCAAGTGAGGGCAGATGGAAAAACTGCCTTACGTGGCTCAGAATGGGATGCTGATGTGGATCTTCTCCCAGTGGTGGTTCGGGCCTGGGGTTGAGTGGTGCGGCTGGTGGTAGTAGTGCCACTGGCAGATGGAGCAGCAGCCTGTGGGTCACGCATTCCATGCCCACTGCTGCTCCTGCCAATCCCTGAAATGTTGATCCTGCGTGCCGGACCCACTGACTCCTCCTCCTCAGAGTGAGAGCTGACATCCCCTCCGGTCGCTGGTAGTCCGGGTCCTTCACCTCATCATCAAACTCCCCCTCGTCAAACAACTGCTGGGATGATGAGCCCTCTTCTGCTGACACATCATGGACGGGCTCCCCCCAACAATTACTGTCAGTATCTCAGACTCTTCCGCAAAGCCAATTTTGCTGAGAATGTTTTCTCTAGGGCTGGTGGTGGGCTCACTGGCCTGCTCGTCATCATCCACCTTCAGCTGCATCACAGGCGCGGAGTCTTTCTCCTCCAATTTGCGCCACTGACCCTGCTTGAAAACTGACGCAACACGCTGCTGCGTCTCTGCAGCGTTTCTCCCCCTAACGGCTGGACGGCCAGTGGGTAGCAGCGGAATGACTGATGTGGCAGAACTTCTGCCTGAGGCCGCAACGTTGCTCCCTCTCCTTTTGGTCTTGCTGCCCCACCCCCCGCTGCCAGTGCCAGACATAGTACAAGACTGATGACGTCACAGATGATGTGTGGGGTACTTGCACTTTTATTATTGGCGGCGGGCTTGGACTGTGAATCAGCACGGAGTGACAGACAGAAGCAGAGTACAACAACTAAACACACTGACACTGCTCAGTCAGCAGCACAGCAGCTGCAGCACTGCAATAATCTGTAGTAGCAGGCTAGCAGCTAACACAGTAGTAGTACTACTCTCACTCTCTAACAACTAATAGCACTGCAACAACACAATATAACACAGTAATACTAACTACCTAAGTTAAAGGGGAACTGAAGTAAGAGGTATACGGAGGCTGCCATATTTATTCCCTTTTAATCAATACCAGTTGCCTGGCAGCCCTGCTGGTCTATTTCTCTGCAGTAGTATCTAAATAACACCAGAAACAAGCATGCAGCTAGTCTTGTCAGATCTGGCTTTAAAGTCTGAAACACCTGATCTGTAGAGTTGGGCCGAACAGTTCGCCTGCGAACGGTTCCATGCGAACTTCAGTGGTTCGCGTTCGCGTCCCGCAGGCGAACCTTTGCGGAAGTTCGGTTCGCCCCATAATGCACATGGAGGGTCAACTTTGACCCTCTACATCACAGTCAGCAGGCCCAGTGTAGCCAATTAGGCTACACTAGCCCTTGGAGCCCCACCCCCCCTTATATAAGGCAGGCAGCGGCGGCCATTACGGTCACTCGTGTGCTGCCTGCGTTAGTGAGAGTAGGGCGAGCTGCTGCAGACTGTCTCTCAGGGAAAGATTAGTTAGGCTTAACTTGTTCCTGTCTGGCTGTGCTGTGAACCCACCACTGCATACCTGTGCTGTGAACCCACCACTGCATACCACTGCATACCTGTGCTGTGAACCCACCACTGCATACCTGTGCTGTGAACCCACCACTGCATACCTGTTCAGTGAACCCACCACTGCATACCTGTGCTGTGAACCCACCACTGCATACCTGTTCAGTGAACCTGCCACTGCATACCTGTTCTGTTCAGTGGACCCGCCACTGTATACCTGTTCATTGAACCCACCACTGCATACCTGTGCTGTGAACCCACCACTGCATACCTGTTCTGTGAACCCACCACTGCATACCTGTTCAGTGAACCTGCCACTGCATACCTGTTCTGTTCAGTGGACCCGCCACTGTATACCTGTTCATTGAACCCACCACTGCATACCTGTGCTGTGAACCCACCACTGCATACCTGTGCTGTGAACCCACCACTGCATACCTGTTCTGTGAACCCACCACTGCATACCTGTTCAGTGAACCCGCCACTGCATACCTGTTCTGTTCAGTGGACCCGCCACTGTATACCTGTTCAGTGAACCCGCCACTGCATACCTGTTCTGTTCAGTGGACCCGCCACTGTATACCTGTTCAGTGAACCCGCCACTGCATACCTGTTGTGTTCAGTGAACCTGCCACTGCATACCTGTTCTGTGAACCCGCCACTGTATACCTGTTCTGTTTAGTGAACCCGCCACTGTATACCTGTTCTGTTTAGTGAACCCGCCACTGCATACCTGTTCTGTTCAGTGGACCCGCCACTGTATACCTGTTCAGTGAACCCGCCACTGCATACCTGTTGTGTTCAGTGAACCTGCCACTGCATACCTGTTCTGTGAACCCGCCACTGTATACCTGTTCTGTTTAGTGAACCCGCCACTGCATACCTGTTCTGTTCAGTGGACCCGCCACTGTATACCTGTTCAGTGAACCCGCCACTGCATACCTGTTGTGTTCAGTGAACCTGCCACTGCATACCTGTTCTGTGAACCCGCCACTGTATACCTGTTCTGTTTAGTGAACCCGCCACTGTATACCTGTTCTGTTTAGTGAACCCGCCACTGCATACCTGTTCTGTTCAGTGAACCCGCCACTGTATACCTGTTCAGTGGACCCGACACTGCATACCTGTTGTGTTCAGTGAACCTGCCACTGCATACCTGTTCTGTGAACCCGCCACTGTATACCTGTTCTGTTCAGTGAACCCACCGCATCAGTGCGCATACCTGTGCAGTTAAGTGAACCCACCTACCTACGTGAGTGCACGCAGTGTGATATACCACTCCGTGCATACCCGATATGGACAAAACAGGTAGAGGAAGAGGTAGTGCCAGAGGAAGGCCACCCGGCAGGTCTGCGCGAGGTCGTGTAAATGTAATTTCGTGTGGACCTGGCCCACAGTACAGTGCTCGGAAGAAGGCACATCCCATCACCTCCCAAGATTGTCAGGACGTGGTTGAGTATTTAGCAACACAGAACACCTCATCTTGCTCAGCCACCAGCGCTACTACTAGCACCACTTCCGCTGCATTTGACACTTCGCAAGAATTATTTAGTGGTGAAATCACTGATGCACAGCCATTGTTGTTACAGCCAGATGAATTTTCACCAGCTAATATGTCTGAGTTACGCGGCAACACTATGGATGTAACGTGTCAGGAGGATGAAGGACCTACTGATGGTGCAAGTTTGGATTTGTCTGAGGCAAGCGAAGCTGGGCAGGATGACTACGATGATGACGGTAATAGGGATCCTCTGTATGTTCCCAATAGAGGAGATGAAGAGGGGGACAGTTCAGAGGGGGAGTCAGAGAGTAGTAGGAGGAGAGAAGTTGCTGAAAGAAGCTGGGGCAGCTCTTCGTCAGAAACAGCTGGTGGCAGAGTCCGGCACCATGTATCGCCACCTATGTACAGCCAGCCAACTTGCCCTTCAGCATCAGCTGCTGAGGTCCCCATAGTGCCCACATCCCAGGGTGGCTCAGCGGTGTGGAAATTTTTTAATGTGTGTGCCTCAGATCGGACCAAAGCCATCTGTTCACTCTGCCAACAAAAATTGAGCCGTGGAAAGGCCAACACTCACGTAGGGACAAGTGCCTTACGAAGGCACCTGGAGAAAAGGCACAAACAGCAATGGGATGGCCACCTGAGCAAAAGCAGCAGCAGCACACAAAAGCAAAGCCACCCTCCTTCTCCTCTTCCTCCTCCATCAGGTGCATTATCTGCTTCTGCCGCTTTCTCCCTTCCACCTTCACAGGCACCCTCCTCCACTCCGCCTCTGCCCTTGAGCGCTTCCTGCTCCTCTGCCCACAGCAGCAGTCAGGTGTCCGTGAAGGAAATGTTTGAGCGGAAGAAGCCAATTTCGGCCAGTCACCCCCTTGCCCGGTGTCTGACAGCTGGCGTGGCGGAACTGTTAGCTCGGCAGCTGTTACCATACCGGCTGGTGGACTCTGAGGCCTTCCGTAAATTTGTGGCCATCGGAACACCGCAGTGGAAGATGCCAGGCCGCACTTATTTTTCGAGAAAGGCCATACCCCAACTGCACCGTGAAGTTGAGAGGCAAGTGGTGTCATCTCTTGCGAAGAGCGTTGGGTCAAGGGTACACCTGACCACGGATGCCTGGTCTGCCAAGCACGGGCAGGGCCGCTACATTACCTACACAGCCCATTGGGTGAACCTGGTGGTGAACGATGGCAAGCAGGGCGCAGCGGACCAAATTGTGACACCTCCACGTCTTGCAGACAGGCCTCCTGCCACCTCCTCTCCTCCTGCTACATGCTCTTCGCTGTCCTCCTCCTCCTTGGCTGAGTGGCAGTTCTCCTCTCCAGCTACACAGCCCCAGCTCCGCAGGGCCTATGCTGCATGCCAGGTAAGACGGTGTCACGCCATCTTAGACATGTCTTGTCTCAAAGCGGAGAGTCACACTGGAGCAGCTCTCCTGGCTGCTCTTAAGAAACAGGTGGATGAGTGGCTGACCCCGCACCACCTGGAGATAGGCAACGTGGTGTGCGACAACGGCAGCAATCTGCTTGCCGCTTTGCATATGGGGAAGCTGACACACATACCCTGCATGGCACATGTCATGAATCTAGTGGTTCAAAGATTTGTGGCAAAGTACCCTGGCTTAGCGAATGTCCTGAAGCAGGCCAGGAAGTTCTGTGGGCATTTGAGGCGGTCTTACACAGCCATGGCACGCTTTGCGGAAATTCAGCGCAAAAACAACATGCCGGTGAGACGCCTCATTTGCGATAGCCCGACTCGCTGGAACTCGACCCTGCTCATGTTCTCCCGCCTGCTAAAACAGAAGAAAGCCGTGACCCACTACCTCTACAACTACAGTAGAATGAAACAGTCTGGGAAGATGGGGATGTTCTGGCCCGACAACTGGACACTGATGGAAAATGCATGCAGGCTCATGCGGCCGTTTGAGGAGGTGACCAACCTGGTGAGCCGCAGTGAGGGCACCATCAGCGACTTAATTCCCTACACTTACTTCTTGGAGCGTGCTGTGCGTAGAGTGGCGGATGAAGCTGTGAATGAGCGTGACCAGGAACCGTTACGGCAGGAACAGGCATGGGACCAATTTTCATCAGACCCAGCTGTTTCCTCAACACCTGCGGCAGCACAGAGGGGGGAGGAGGAGGAAGAAGAGAAGTCGTGTGCAGAAGACGAGTCAGACTCAGAGGATGATGAGCAAGGTGTTTCTTTGGGGGAGGAGGAGGAGGAGGGGACAGCGGCAGGAGAACAACCTCAGCAGGCATCGCAAGGGGCTTGTGCTGCTCAACCTTCCCGTGGTATTGTTCGCGGCTGGGGGGAGGAGGTTGACTTACCTGACGTCACTGAGGAAGAGCAAGAGGAGATGGAGGGTACTGGTTCCGACTTTGTGCAGATGTCGTCTTTTATGCTGTCCTGCCTGTTGAGGGACCCCCGTATAAAAAACCTCAAGGGGAATGAGCTGTACTGGGTGGCCACACTACTAGACCCTCGGTACAGGCACAAAGTGGCGGACCTGTTACCAACTCACCGGAAGGTGGAAAGGATGCAGCACATGCAGAACCAGCTGTCAACTATGCTTTACAATGCCTTTAAGGGTGATGTGACGGCACAACGCCAGCAAGGTACCACTGCCACTAATCCTCCTCCCGTGTCCACGCAGTCAAAGACAGGACGCTCCAGCGATCTCATGGTGATGTCGGACATGCGGACGTTCTTTAGTCCAACGCCTCGCCGTAGCCCTTCCGGATCCACCCTCCACCAACGCCTGGAACGGCAGGTAGCCGACTACCTGGCCTTAAGTGTGGATGTAGACACTGCTGTGAACAGCGATGAGGAACCCTTGAACTACTGGGTGCGCAGGCTTGACCTGTGGCCAGAGCTGTCCCAATTTGCCATCCAACTTCTCTCCTGCCCTGCCACAAGCGTCCTGTCAGAAAGGACCTTCAGCGCAGCTGGAGGCATTGTCACAGAGAAGAGAAGTCGCCTAAGTCACAAAAGTGTTAAGTACCTCACCTTTATCAAAATGAATGAGGCATGGATCCCGGAGGGCTGCTGCCCGCCCCAAGACTAAGTCAGTCCCCGCACACACAGCATCTCTGCCTGCAAGCCGTGTGACTGGCTGCCTGGCCTGCCCCAAGAAGACTAAGTCGCTCCCAGTCCCTCCACACAGCATGTCTGCCTGCAGGCCGCTTGACTACCTTCTCCGCCACCACCAACAGGGTCCGGGACTCCAGGCGGATTGCTGAATTTTTTAGGCCGCTGCTAGCAGCGGCCGCTGTAATAATTTTTCTGGTGCGTGTACATGACTGCCTAATTTTTCTGGCTGCACTGCGGGCAGCTGCAACAACAAAAGAAAAGGCATGTACATGCGCCCATTCCCCTTCGTGATCATTACCTTGCCGTGGTGAAGGGGCTTGCGTATCACAATGAAGCAATGACCGGCGCCTAGATGAGTGTCTCGGGGGGCACACCCACGATAATAAGGTCGTTGCCTCATTGTGGTCAGACCAAATCAGCTGGACAGTCACTGTTCTGTCATTCAGCTACATCAGCCAGGCGACCATATGGGCTGTAAAGCCACCAAAACCTGCACTCTCGCCATGGTGCGCACCAGTCCAGCACGGCCGTCACTACACAAACAGCTGTTTGCGGTGCGTTACACGGTGAGTTTGGTGTGTCAGTGTGAAGCAGTACCTTAATTACACTACCTGATTGATGTATACACATGCAAGATGTTTGAAAGCACTTTAGGCCTGTCATTTAGCATTCAATGCGATTTCTGCCCTTAAAACGCTGCTTTGCGTCAAATCCAGATTTTTCCCCGGGACTTTTGGCATGTATCCCACTCCGCCATGCCCCCCTCCAGGTGTTAGACCCCTTGAAACATCTTTTCCATCACTTTTGTGGCCAGCATAATTATTTTTTTTTTTCAAAGTTCGCATCCCCATTGAAGTCTATTGCGGTTCGCGAACTTTAACGCGAACCGAACCTTCCGCGGAAGTTCGCGAACCAGGTTCGCGAACCTAAAATCGGAGGTTCGGCCCAACTCTACTGATCTGTTGCATGCCTGTTCAGGGGCTATGGCTAATAGTATTAGAGGCAGAGGATCAGCAGGGCTGCCAGGCAACTGGTATTGCTTAAAAGGAAATAAACATGGCAGCCTCCATATACCTCTCTCTTCAGTTCCCCTTTAAGGCTAATAGCAGGCCAGCCAGCACCAAGGAGCCTGGACTGTGTGCACACACAGACAAAGACACAGGACCTAGCAGCCAGGCACAGGCAGCTGCTGCAGCTGAAAGACTGAGTGACAAGACTGACTGACACTAACAAATTACACAGACTAGCTAACTACAACACAGTAAAACAATTGTATAGAGAAGGTGTTTAAGTGTTAAAACGCTGGGTTTATCACTCAGATAATGCACTTGCTTCAGCCAAACACACTGGACAATGTATCTCAGTGGCAGTCACAAAGCAAGGACGAGATTCTCATCATGGCCCACTCCTCATATACAGGAGGGACTGGCCATGGTTCCCCTCTGTGATTGGTTGCTTGGGCTTAGGCTGGGAGCACTCTGATTGGCTGAATGACGTCATGGACGTCATCTCCATGGTAACAGTACCCGGATCCGGATATCCGCAGATATCCGTGCATGCGACCAACTATCCGCAGATAGCCGGATTTTGGCCCAGGTATCCAGAATCCGGATCCGATCGGATAGGCCTAAAAAGTTCGGATATCCGGAATCCTGTTGAGCAGCACTGATCTGGGGGCATACACAGCTACCTAATACTGCTATCTGGGGGCACACACAGCTACCTAATACTGCTACCAGGCACACACAGGCTACTTAATACTGCTATCTGGGGGCACACACAGCTACCTAATACTGCTATCTGGAGGCACACACAGCTACCTAATACTGCTATCTGGGGGCACACACAGCTACCCAATACTGCTATCTGGAGGCACATACAGCTACCTAATACTGCTATCTGGAGGCACACACACCTACCTAATACTTCTATCTGGGGGCACACACAGCTAATACTGCTATCTGGGGACACACACAGCTACCTAATACTGCTTTCTGCTCTTAGGGGGTGGGAGGCTGTGTAATTCTGTGGAGAGGCACAACAGTACAGGAGCAGCAGCTGGAGAGATGGGGAGAAGGCAAGGCAGCCACAGCAGCTCAGTAAGGGGTCCTGTCCTGCCTGAAAAATAAAAGGGCTGCCACAGTAACATCCTGCTGCCATTTAGTACCCACCAGGCTGTATCTTAATTTAGCGCGAGGTTTTTTAGTTTATTGCTAAGCAGAGCCGGGACAAGGTCCTCCAGCACCCAAGGCTGAGACACCAAAGTGCGCCCCTCCATCCCTCCACCCCAGCCATCACACACTGATTGCTATTAGACTAAGAGGCACCTCAGGGCCCCCAACACCTTAATCTCTAGTTATCTGGCTTGTAGTCACTTCCATGTATCTTCTTTTCTTATATCTTTCTGCTTCAAACACAATTAGGAATGAATGCTGAATGAATTGTGCGCCCCCTCCTACACTGCGCCCTGAGGCTGGAGCCTCTCCAGCCTATGCCTCGGCCCGGCCCTGTTGCTAAGTAATAGTGGGCTGTGAGGCTGTGATCTCTGCAGCCTCATCCCACACACATACAGTAGTGTTGTCTGGATCATGAACGATTCGGATCTTTGATCCGAATCTATTTTGTGAGTCGAATCATCCGAATCATCAAAATGAGTGATTCGGATCGCAAAAGGGGCGGGGCCAGGAGCGACACGCCCCCTCTAAGCGGGCAGCGGGGTCCTGGAAGCAGAGCAGAGATGGGTCGCTCTGTTGGAGGGGACTCAGGGGAGCCAGCCTTGCAGGGACAGGTAGAGAGGACATGGGTGCCACTGCCAGATATGTGTAGAGCACACATACTGGCTATAACCTGCTCCTCATTACAGACTGCCTGTTCCATAGTGCTGCACAGTGAACACATTGGAAACTTTTGGCTCAGCTCAGCTCAGTAACTTTGCAGGCACTGTGATTGCAGTGTAATATGATCCTCCTGCACTCGGCACTAAACAGCTGCACTTATCTTTGGGGAATGCTTTCTTTCACTGTGCGACGTTTCCATTCAAGGTATACAGATGAACATGTAGGTGAAATATATGTAAAGCACATGATTGCAGCATGTGGGTATTGTGTGCAAGCAAACATTTCTGCTCTCTGCTTGCCTTCCCTCCTCTCTTCTCTGTCCACTCCCTGCCCTCTGTCCATCTTCTCCCCTTCTCTGTGTGTCCACCCCCCTCTCCTTCTCCTGTCCACAGCAGGGAAAGACCTGTCCTGCTAGTCATTTCACCCCGAATGCTTCGGTAGTAAAATGATCCGAGATTCGGATCAAAGATCCGGATCTTTTCAATGATCCGATTCGAATCATCTGGATCATTGAAAAGATCCGAACTTCCCATCTCTAACATACAGAGCAGGGCTAGGAAGGGGAGGAGCCACAGACCGGAAGTTATAGACGAAGCTGGAGGAAGTAGAGAGGAGGCATTGCTGGTGCTGGCAACACAGGAGGTAAGGCGAGAGAACTTTATTTTATATGATTTATTTGTATGTAGATATCATAGTACATGAAGGATTTATATACCCTGTAACACAAAACACCCCTATGTCTCCTCCCAGCTGCTGCGACATATACACTGTACAGAGATCACTGATCCCTTCCCATCATCTCTGCACCACAGGAACTTACACTCTAATGTCCTCACCACACACACACACTGATAATACTGTGCACTGCTATTCACTCTCCTGTAGTCAGTGCCCCTTTTATGCTGGGAATACACGTTTCGTTTTTGCCTTCGTTTAAACCTTCGTTTCGATTGTGCCTTTTGTCCTTTTCGATCCCGAAATAATCGATCGTACGGTTAATATCACCACCCACGGTTTCGGGTTTTTTTCGATTCTGATGGTTTCGTTTTTCCAATGATCGAAGGCTGCAAAGAAACGAAACGTAGTACAGGGACGGACGGCATAAACGAATATATATAATCGATCTGAACAGCCATCAAGCCTACCAATGGTTCGATTAGATGTATAAAGAGAGATAATATCAAACATGTTCGATCACTAGTCGTTCGTTTTTGGGGTCTATTAATCGAAACTATAATGAGATTATGACTATTTTCACATACGTTTTCAACATTCAATTCGTTTACCAAACGAATCGAAGGCTAAAACGAAGGCAAAAACGAAACGTGTATTCCCAGCATTAGTCACCTCAATTTTTTCCTCAATCCTGTTGTCAGATATCGGCACAGGGTAGCATCCAACAGTCTAGGGAGAACGTGTCCTTCCTCTTGTGTAGCGAGATAAAAAAATATAAATTCATGTAATACTGTACATGTTACAATGAAAACAATATTTTTAATTCAACATGAAATAGCCTCATGGAGGACTAAATATATATTTTCATGGTATAATTCTCAATACAAAACAGACAGTAGTTTCCTGTGGAAATCACAAATCCTATTTTATGGAACGACATCCGCTTCTTCAGAGGGAAGTAATAATTTAGCATACAGGCTGAGACAAAGGGGGTTTATTCATTAACCACTTCCACACCATGAAATTGTGTGCTGATCTGTGCTGCGTGGGCTCTCCAGCCCACAGCACAGATCAGCTAGCAGCCAGGGCGATCAGACTTCCCCCCCCCCCCCTTTTTTCCCCACTAGGGGGATGTCCTGCTGGGGGGGGGGGTCTGATCGCCGCCGGCTGCTTGCGCTTGCGGGGGGGGCTCTTCAAAGCCCCCCTCCGCAGCGCTTCCTGGCCTCCTTCCCTCCCTCTCCCTCCCCCTGTGAGCGGCGCAGGACGGATTTCCGTCCTGCGCCTGATGGGATAGGCTTTAGCCTATCAGATGCCGGCGATCCCCGGCCAATCAGAGGCCGGGGATCGCCGATCTCCTCTACGGCGCTGCTGCGCAGCAGCGCCGTATGCATGTAAACACCGGGGAAGATCTTCCCCGTGTGTTTACATTTACCCTGCGAGCCGCCGATCGGCTCGCAGGGTGTTCACGGAGACACCCTCCGTGAACTGACATGGAACGTTTCCATGGTATACACTTCAGGATTCAGGGGCGTATATATACGCACCGAGAATCCGGAAGTGGTTAAGCTGCGTTATAGCAGCAGCGCGAGATAAAAATCAGCAAACACGTTATGCGCGGTCTTGCAGAGTAGCGTGTGCTGTCAAGTTACGGGCGCTTCTTTTACTTGCCGTCCGATGTGAAGTAGCGTGACCGCAATACTTCACTAGCACAGCCACTACTACATTAATTAACGCAGTAGCGGCCGCAGTAGGGAAGTATCGTGGTCACGCTACTACACATCAGGTGGCTAATGAAAGGAGTGCATGCAACTTCTGAAGCACAGAAAATAGGTATAAAACTTAGTAGATGACAATTTCATCAGTGGTTCCTACATAAGTGTCACCAGAATAGTGACATGGGGTTCCTCCTCTGTATCTCCAAGTCAGGGCAGAAAAGTGTGTGGCTTCCTAATCAATGATTTGTCCTCCTTTTATTATCGCTCTACAGGGAAGGCCTTTCTAATACATCACATGACCACATCACTGAGGATGGAGGACTGGAGTCACATGACTGCGAGGATATTAGACCTCACCCTGGAGATCATCTACCTGGTGACTGGAGAGGTGAGGAGGATTCTGGGAAGGTTATATGACATCACTATTATCTTTAATAATAAGACACGGCTCACTGGAATGGTGAGAAGGATTCTGGAAATGTACACAGTGATTGATATTGTATATGTTTATACAGAATTATAAGATAGTGAAGGAGGCATCTGGTGAGCCACTGACACCCAGCAGCCATCGCCATGGACCATCCCCCATCACAGAGCGACCACCTCACTCCCTGATGTCTGAGAGAAACAAGAAGAAGATTGTAGAAGTCATCAACAAGATGATAGAGCTGCTGACGGGAGAGGTGAGCAGAGCTGGGAATTATGGGACATTATCCAGTAACAGCAAGAGATGTGCTTGTATGGTAACTGTATCACTGTGTGTGTCAGCTTCCTATAAGGTGCCAGGATATCGCTGTCTATTTCACCATGCAGGAGTGGCAATACTTAGAAGAACACAAGGAGTTCTATAAGGATGCCATAATAAAAATGCAGCCGCCCATCACATCACCGGGTAAGAGGAGACTTTGATTTCTTGTAGAGGAGAGAACAGTATGGAGGGTCCACCTAGATCCCCATCATCTGATAATCACATAGAAGCAATGTACTCAGTCAGTGTTTGTTCCCTACAGATAGATCCAATACCAGAACACCACCAGTGAGATACACAGGTCCTCATTTATCCCGGGATTGTTCACAGGAAGATCACACCATCCCTCCCCATTATCAGGTAAAAATTATTAATTACCACAAACAATGACATTTAATTTATACTTTGGCTGGCCTGAGTCCCCCAGCGCAAATCTAATAGGTTTACTGGCTTTATTACAAGTTAGCTAGCACTAGGCTAGCTTGTTCAGGTGCCCCCACCCCCCGATCACCCCCTGATAGAGCCGCTATTTACATTGCCAAGCCTCTATCCAGCGTTTGTGCAGCCTCCATGCACAGCTCCATTCTTCTCTATGGGGATGATCGTACATGAGGTCACCGAGGTCATGCGCAGACCCGATCCTCCCCATAGAGAAGAGCAGAGCTGTGCGGGGAGGCTGCAGCAATCGCTGGAGCCAGGCTGAATTGAGGGATGCCGGCCACCTATACTAGCTAGCCTAGTGCTTGCTAACTTGTTATAAAGCCACTAAACCTATTGGATTTACACTGGGAACACCTAAGGCCAGCAAAACCTCTGAAGCGGCATGCCCAACACAGTGTCAGGCATACCACTCAGGAGGTTAATATTAATGCTATCCTTATTATGTATTCAGAATGTAATGCTTAACAATCTAAGCATTACTGTTAAAGAAGAGGTGAAAGAGGAGGAGGGAGCAGACAGTGTGATGGAGGAGGCGGAGCTCTCAGGAGGACACAAAGATCTCTGCAGTGACGTTAAAATTGAATCATCCATCAACACAATCCCGCCAGAGAGAAGCACAGGTCCTCTTTATCCCCTGGATTGTGCACAGGAAGATTACAGCTATGCGCTGCAATATCAGGTATGTGGAACTGAAGGTTTACAATCTAAATCAACCGGAACTGAAAAGGACAAAGGTTTAAATGCTAGGTGGGACTTAAATTTAGGATACGATACCCCAACCTGATTTTTATTACTTTCTGCGGATCACACTCTGCGTGTCTTCAGGAGTAAAATGTTTTTACATTAAATGGGTCTTTCTGGGACTTTCACATGAAGAGTTTTCACATGTTGAAAGGGAATTATTTTAGAGTGGAGCTGAACTCTTGCACAGGACATAGGGAAAACAGAGAAATGTACCCTGTATGAATTTAAAGAGTTTAGCCTGTCTAATTCTCTCTCATTTGTGTCTAATCACAAGTTGTAATTTTTACCTCTCCCCTGTGTCACCTATATGCCACGCCAGATAAGGCAGTTAAACTAATTTCAAAGCACATGATGCTAACAATATGCCTGCTTCCACAAAAGCAGGAAGCAGAAACACTGCAGATTTATTGCAGGATTTGTATCAGCTGTAACAAAGAAATGTTTTCGTTTAAAATTTATTCTTTAAAGGTTATTATGCTGTTGCTTATCTTTTAGAGCAGAGAGGAAGTTCTAAGTTCAAGTCCGCTTTAAATGTGTGTTTTTTTCCCCCTTTAAAGGGAAGGTTCACGGTCCTGTGTAAAAAAAATAAAAATATAAATCCACCTACCTGGGGCTTCCTCCAGCCCGTGGCAGGCAGGACATTCCTTAGGCGCTGCTTCGGAGGCTCCCGGTCTTCTCCAGTGGCGCACCCGACCTGGCCAGGCCGGCTTCCAGGTCGTGCTCTCCATCGCGCTCCAAAGTGCGCCTCACGCGGGTGCGCTGATGTCATCGGACGTCCTCCGGGCTGTACTGCGCAGGCGCAGAACTACAGCCTTTAACTACTCTTCCCTTTAAGACTGGTGTACCCACCCGATAGGGGCGTTACTCCTCCTCCTCCTCCTCCAGTGGCTCTACAGCCCAATTTGAACCTTGGCAGAAAACCTTCTTCAGTTTTCTGCCCCATCCATCTCTGTCTATCGCTGCCTGTTTCCAGTTCTGTATCTTTAGCAGTTCTTTCAAATCTTTGTCAACTTCGTCTGCCTATTTCTTTCTAGGTCTTCCAGTTGGTCTTTGTCCATCAATGCTCCTTGTATAAATTCTTTTTGGGATCCTATGGTCATCCACATGTCCTGCCCATCTCAGCCTTGAATCCTAATGTAGTCTGATAGTGGGAGATCTTCATATAATTTACACAGCTCATGGTTGTATTTCATTCTCCATACACCATTCTTGTAGGTGGAGCCATAGACTTTGTGTAATATCTTCCTTTCAAAAGCATCAATTTTGCTTGCTAGGTTTTGCACAAGTATCAGTGTTTCACACTCGTAGGTAAGAATAGGCCTGATTATGGCCTTGTATACCCTGGATTTGGCCTTGTATACCCTGGATTCTGTTGTTCCTTTTGGATATCCCATGTGTGGAAGATGTGTGATAGGGCAAAGTATGCTCTGTTGGCTTGAGTTATTCTTTCATGGATTTCTGATGTTTTACTTCCATCGCTGTCTAGGTTGACTCCCAGATACTTAAAATGTTTTATGCTGGGCATACACAGCTCGATTTTGCCACTCGATTCCTCGCCCGATCCATTTTCTGCACTCGATTCTGCAGGCGATTCTCTTATCTTCCGCTCATTTTTCTTATTTCTTCCCATTGTCCTCCATGCAGAATCGAGCGCGGAAACGATCGGGCCGGAGATCGGACATGTCGGAAATGATCTATCGAGCCATTTAAATCAATATTCCCAGTATTACGGATTCTAGATTATCGTCGCCTATTATTATGTTCTGGGATGGTCCTCTCTTTCTTCACTGTCTTATCAGTGTTTGTCTGGCCTACCTCCTTGGCCTGATTATTTAGCTCGATATAGGTTTCTCTTATGCTGGAAATACACCATACGTTTTTTCCAGTAGATAGATGGTTCGATAGATAATTTCCGACCTTATTTTCCATCGTTTTTCTGATCGATCTCTCATACAAGTGAATGGAAATGGATAAGAAAAGATAAAAAAATCGATCGAAAATACGATCGGACAGTAAATCGACTGAAAAATCTAATTGTGTATTCCCAGCATTGTTCTGCCCATTATGCTGCTATCGTCTGCGTAAACTATTATCTGTACAGATTTATTTCTTAGAATGTTTGTTGGGTTTATTGATATTTTTCTGATGATGTATTCTAGGGCTACATTAACCTCCCTGGCGTTCAGCTTTGCCTGGATTTCTGTGCAAAAAGTGATCCAATTAATTTTTATAACATTTTTTTCCTGTAACTTACCAAAGTGTGTCATAATGCAAGGGTACACATTTTGAGTTTGATAAAAGCTTGAAACACAAAATCTAAACTTAATTTCAAAATGACTCTCCAAAATCTCTGATCATTGATACTTTCAAGCTGCAGCTGCTCAACCTGCACTAATACGAATGTAAAGGTGGCCATACAGGGAGTGCAGAATTATTAGGCAAGTTGTATTTTTGAGGAATAATTTTATTATTGAACAACAACCATGTTCTCAATGAACCCAAAAAACTCATTAATATCAAAGCTGAATATTTTTGAAAGTATTTAGTTTTAGCTATTTTAGGGGGATATCTGTGTGTGCAGGTGACTATTACTGTGCATAATTATTAGGCAACTTAACAAAAAACAAATAAATATATACCCATTTCAATTATTTATTTTTACCAGCGAAACCAATATAAACCAATATAACATCTCAACATTCACAAATATAGATTTCTGACATTCAAAAACAAATCAGTGACCAATCTAGCCACCTTTCTTTGCAAGGACACTCAAAAGCCTGCCCTCCATGGATTCTGTCAGTGTTTTGATCTGTTCACCATCAACATTGCGCGCAGCAGCAACCACAGTATCCTAGACACTGTTCAGAGAGGTGTACTGTTTTCCCTCCTTGTAAATCTCATATTTTATGATGGACCACAGGTTCTCAATGGGGTTCAGATCAGGTGAACAAGGAGGCCATGTCATTATACCCTTTCTTGCCAGCCACGCTGTGGAGTACTTGGATGCGTGTGATGGAGCATTGTCCTGCATGAAAATCATGTTTTTCTTAAAGGATGCAGACTTCCTCCTGTACCACTGCTTGAAGAAGGTGTCTTCCAGAAACTGGCAGTAGGACTGGGAGTTGAGCTTGACTCCATCCTCAACCCGAAAAGGCCCCACAAGCTCATCTTTAAGGATACGAGCCCAAACCAGTACTCCACCTCCACCTTGCTGGCGTCTGAGTCGGACTGGAGCTCTCTGCCCTTTACCAATCCAGCCACGGGCCCATCCATCTGGCCCATCAAGACTCACTCTCATTTCATCAGTCCACAAAACCTTAGAAAAATCAGTCTTGAGATATTTCTTGGCCCAGTCTTGACGTTTCAGCTTGTGTGTCTTGTTCAGTGGTGGTCGTCTTTCAGCCTTTCTTACCTTGGCTCTGAGTACTGCACACCTTGTGCTTTTGGGCACTCCAGTGATGTTGCAGCTCTGAAATATGGCCAAACTGGTGGCAAGTGGCATCTTGGCAGCTGCACGCTTGACTTTTCTCAGTTAATGGGCAGTTATTTTGCGCCTTGGTTTTTCCACACGCTTCTTGCGACCCTGTTGACTATTTTGAATGAAACGCTTGATTGTTCGATGATCACGCTTCAGAAGCTTTGCAATTTTAAGAGTGCTGCATCCCTCTGCAAGATATCTCACTATTTTTGGCTTTTCTGAGCCTGTCAAGTCCTTCTTTTGACCCATTTTGCCAAAGGAAAGGAAGTTGCCTAATAATTATGCACACCTGATATAGGGTGTTGATGTCATTAGACCACACCCCTTCTCATTACAGAGATGCACATCACCTAATATGCTTAATTGGTAGTTGGCTTTCGAGCCTATACAGCTTGGAGTAAGACAACATGCATAAAGAGGATGATGTGGTCAAAATACTCATTTGCCTAATAATTCTGCACTCCCTGTACATATAGAGATGATGGGAAGATTTGACCAAGAGACAAATCTCTCTCTAATGGAGTCTGATTAGAGAGAGACCGGTCAGCAGCCCTTACTCCACAGGCCGATTCCCGATTGATTTCAACATGAAATCTCTCGGGAATCGGCTGCGTCCATTGCCTCGCCGCTCCCCACGGAGTATAAATGTACCCCCGTATGTGCATTTATACATTACCTTCCCTGTGTCGCCCACTGGGCGGTGCCAATCTGTTTTCAGAATCCCCCGCAGATTATTGTCGGTAGGTAGCCAAATACATGGTCCCCAGTAAAGGCTAGCTAGGTACAGGTGTCGCTCAGTATAGGCTAGGTACGTAAAGGTTTTCCCCAGTATAGGTTAGGCAGGTACAGGTGTCCCCCAGTATAGACTACGTAGGTACAGGTGTCCCCAGTATAGGCTAGGTAGGTAAAGGTGTTGCTCAGTATAGCCTAGTTAGGTACAGGTGTTGCTCAGTATAGGCTAGGTAGGTGCAGATGTCCTCCAGCATAGGCTAAGTAGGTACAAGTGCCCCCCAGTATAGGCTAGGTAGGGACAGGTGTCCCCCAGCATAGGCTAGGTAGGTACAGGTGTCCCTCAGTATAGCCTAGGTAGGTACAAGGGTCCCCCAGTATAGCCTAGGTAGGTACAAGTGTCCCCCAGTATAGCCTAATAGGTGTGTGTGTGTGTGGGGGGGTTCAGGTACATGTAGGCGGCAATAGGTAAGCTAATGTATGTCCACCCCAATCCAGCCGCATTACATACCAAGCCTTGTTTCAGCAATGGCTGCTGTAGCCTCTCTGCAGTCAGCACAGCTTTGGTATTCTCCACTATGGGGAGGATCGGACTGACGTCGGTGATGTCATGACATAGGGTGTCACGACGTCAGTCCAGATCCTCCCCATAGCGGAGCATACCGAAGCTGTGCAGACTGCGGAGAGGCTCCAGCAGCCATCACTGGAACAAGTCTCGGTATGTAAAGCAGCTAGATCGGGGGTTGGGGGACACATACATTAGCTTCCCTATTGCCGCCTACATGTACCTGAACACCCCCCCACACACACACACACACACACACCTATTTAATCTATACTGGGGGGCTCCTATGTAGTGCAAAACCTTCTGAGCGGCATGTCTGACACTGTGTCGGGCATACCACTCTCAGCAAAAATGTCTTGCCCGACACAGTGTCAGGAATACTGCTCAGGAGGTTAAACAGTGCCGGGGTCAACCCATCTCCTTGCTTCTGACCTTGCATGATTTTGAAAGGGACCGTCAGTTGATTTGCTATCCGTACGTATGCTTGTGTGTCCTTCATTGTGATTTTTATTCATTTTAACAGTTTATTGTGAATTACTCACCTGCCTATAAATGTTAATGTAACCATTTCTTGTATTTAGCTCTGATTAAGGAGCCATGCTTACTCTGATACACGTGAGCTTGTTGAGCTATTATCCATAGATGTCGCAATAATCAATCTGGGGAGGTGGTGTTCATCTCAACTTACACTATTTGACTTTAGGCTTACTGATCCCTTGCTCCCAGTTGATGTGAAGACATATGTGGCGTGGTTGCTAGTGGACGTTTCCCTTCTTGAAAATAGAGAAATGTACCTATCCTACTTCTGGACAATATTTTTCTTTTTTAGATTTCTACAGTTTTACTTTTTGCTTAAAGGGACTCCGAGCTGGGATAAAGAAAACATTTTATACATACTTGGGGCTTCCTTCAGCCCATCCACCTGGATCGCTCCCATGCCGCTGTCCTTCGCTGTCTGCAGCTTCGGTACCGGGTCCCCGCACTTCCATCAGTCAGCTCCAGTCTATGCAGGAGAAGTGCGCCCTTTACGTATCTCTCCAGCGGCAGCTGGAGAGATATACGCAAACAGCGCAATTCACTTACGTCAGACTGGAGCCGACTGGCGAAAGTGCGGGGACCGGTTCCGAAGCTGCGGGCAGAGGAGGACGGCGGCATGGGAGCGATCCGAGCACATGGGGCTGGAGGAAGCCCCAGGTATGTATAAAAAGTTTTTTTTTTTTTCCCAGCTCCGAGTCTCTTTAAAAAAAAAAAAGTAGGTGTAATGTTTTTACTGTTTCTGCTTGACACCGTATTTGTGTTCCAGAGCTATAATCTATGTCCTATTGACATTTTTTTTTTAGCTTTCCCCTTTGCTCAAATGATATTTTCTGCCAGGCAAGTGTTTGAGGGCTTGTAATTAGTTTTTAGTAAGAGGAGTGAAGCTTTAGTTAGACTAGAGAGAAACTGTCATTTGCATACCTGCATTACTAATCCTTACAGTGAGTAAATAAAAAAAGGAACATAGCCTAGTTATGTGTATGCTTGGCACTGTACATACACTCGTTTATCTCGTCATGTCACATGTCAGTTCAGGTACCCTTTAAAGAGACTCTGAAGTCTCTTTTTCCCCCCTGATTTTGTCTTCTAATCCTGTTCAGCATGAATGCCCAAGTGAAATCGCCGCATACCCACGGCAGATGACTGATTTATGACAGAGGAATAGCCCTGCAAAGCCCTGCGAGCCAGGGCAGCATGATCTGCGACCTGCAAAGTCGTAGAACTTTGCAGGTCGCTTTCTCTCTATTAAATCATTAATCTGCAGGGGGGATACGGTTATTTCACTGGGGCATTAATGCTTAACAGGATTATATGACAAAAGCAGGAAAAAAATAGACTTCAAAGTCTCTTTAAGTGTTTATATTCATAATTAACGCTGTATGAAGAGCCGATGGAATAAAGCTATTTTAATTTGTTTGGAACAGCAGTGTCGAATCAATTTTCTCTTTCACCTGAACCTTGCTAACAAAAGAATCCAGAGTAAGCTAAGATGACAAGTAGTATTTACAACCAGTACATTGAAATTCCCCCTCCAACTTTGAAAGGCCCTGATTGCTATATACACATTAATTATTGTGCCTGCTCTTTATCTTCTGTTGCATTTCAACCCTTTAAGTGTTTCCAGTCTCTGAAATGATACTCTTCTATAGAGTTTCAGTAAATTAATTCTAATGTGTGAAATGTACTTTCTTCTATGATTTGGTGGGTTTAGGCTGAAAAACTGACTGATATCAAACATGAGATTAAAGAAGAAGAGGAGGAGACAGAAGTGACGGGTGGCTGGCAGTGTATGGAGGAGGGAGACATGATGGTGACCAGTGAATTAGGAATGCCAGTTTCAGGTGAAGAAATAACCTTACCTGACCTATTCTATGCTGACACTGAGATCCTCTCCATCCCCTCATTTGTTATAAGCTGCTTGCCATTACTATGAATTATCCTGTAGTCTGGTTTGGTAGATGATGAGCATAATTTGCAGCAGAAGTACTCTGGCCAAATAATGATATAGTTATTAACCATTTTCAGATATTTTTTTACCTTATGGACGAGAGGAATTTTCCCCTTTAGGCGCTCCTCCCTTTCATTCCCCAATAACTTTATCACTACTTATAACAAAGAAATGATCTATACCTTGTTTTTTTCCGCCACCAATTAGGCTTTCTTTGGGTGGTACATTATGTTAAGAATTTTATTTTATTCTAAATGCATTTTGATGGGAATAATATGAAAAAAATGGAAAAAAATCATTAATTCTAAGTTTTCAGCCATTATAGTTGTAAAATAATATATGCTACCATAATTAAAATCCTCACATTTTATTTGCCCATTTGTCCCGGTTATTGCAACGTTAAAATTATATCCCTAGTATAATGTATGGTGACAATATTTTATTTGGAAAAAAAGGTAAATTTTTTTACTTTTACATCCATCGCAAATTTTTAGCCCATAAATGTATAATAATATTGCCCTCTTGACATTCATATTGTTTTTTTTTTTTTTTTATTCCCTAATGTCTGTAGATGTAATTTTACTATTTGGCCACAAGATGTCCCCGCTGAGCAAAATACTATGTAGCGTACAAGTACGCTACATAGGAAACAATGTGTTGCTACATTGTTACTAGGGAACTGACGCGGGTTTCGATGGAAGCCTGCATCATGGGTGGGCTGCAGGAAGATTAATGAATGGGAACAAAGCTTCCATTCATAAATCTAAAGATCAGGCGTCGGAAATCGTCGGAAGCGCGGCGGCTCTATTTAAGAAGAAAACACTGTTTTTGAACAAAAACAGTGTTTATTCTTGGCGGACGTGTTTGGATTGGCTGGCCCCTACAGCCAATCCCCCCTGCACTCGGAAACATTGCAATCGCGGGCAGATGCCCGCACTATCGCCTGCACAGCCCCCCAAGCTGCAGGGATGAGACTATCGTTCCCCTGCGGCTCTAGCAGCTGCCGCTGCGGACATGAAGCTCACGTCCTTGCGGCATAAATGGTTAATATGGAAATTTGTTATATTCTTTAATTTTTTTCAGTGGACCTGTAGGGCTGGTAGTAGTGGCTCAGTGTGCCATGTTCAGACTATTTGAAAGGCCCATCTGCATTCCTCAGTATAACCTCATAGTACCAACAAATGAGGAGGGGATACTGTACACCATATGAAAGGCCCATCTCCATTCCTCAGTATAACATCATAGTACCAACAAATGAGGGGGGGATACTGTACACCATATGAAAGGCCCATCTTCATTCCTCAGTGTAACATCATAGCACCAACAAATGAGGAGGAGATACTGTACACCATATGAAAGGCCCATCTCCATTCCTCAGTGTAACAATAAAGTACCAACAAATGAGGAGGAGATACTGTACACCATATGAAAGGCCCATCTCCATTCCTTAGTATAACATCATAGTACCAACAAATGAGGAGGAGATACTGTACACCATATGAAAGGCCCATCTCCATTCCTCAGTATTACATCATAGTGCCAACAAATAAGGGGGAGATACTGTACACCATATGAAAGGCCCATCTCCATTCCTCAGTATAACACCATAGTACCAACAAATGAGGGAGAGATACTGTACACCATATGAAAGGCACATCTCCATTCCACAGTATAACATCATAGTACCAACAAATGAGGAGGAGATCCTGTAACCTAAAAGAAAGGTCCATCTCCATTCCTCAGTATAAAATCATACCAACAAATAAGGGGGGAGGGGGGGATACTGTACACCAAAAGAAAGGTCCATCTCCATTCCTCAATATAAAATCATACCAACAAATGAGGAGGAGATACTGTACACCATATGAAAGGCTCATTTCCATTCCCCAGTATAACATCATAGTACCAACAAATGAGGAGGAGATACTGTACACCATCTTTCCTCAGTATAACATACTAGTACCAACAAATGAGGAGATACTGTACACCATATTTTTAAGTATTTTTTATAGTGCTGAAATATTACGCAGCGCTGTACAGAGTATATTGTCTTGTCAATAACTGTCCCTCAGAGGAGCTCACAATCTAATCCCTACCATAGCCATATGTCTATGTATGCATCGTGTAGTGCATGTATCATAGTCTAGGGCCAATTTAGGGGGAAGCCAATTAACTTATCTGTTTTTGAGGTATGAGAGGAAACTGGAGTGCCCGGAGGAAACCCATGCAGACACGGGGAAAACATACAAACTCCTTGCAGATGTTGACTTTGCTGGGATCCGAACCAGGGACCCAGCGCTGCAAAACGAGAGTGCTAACCACTATGCCACCGTGCTGCCATATGAAAGGCCCATCTCCATTCCTCAGTATAACATCATAGTACCAGCACATGAGGAGGAGATACTGTACACCATATGAAAGGCCCATCTCCATTCCTCAGTATATCATCATAGTACCAACAAATGAGGAGGAGGAGGTACTGTACACCATATGAAAGGCCCATCTCCATTCCTCAGTATAACATCATAGTACCAGCACATGAGGAGGAGATACTGTACACCATATGAAAGGCCATCTCCATTCCTCACTATAACATCATAGTACCAACAAATGAGGAGGAGATACTGTACACCATATGAAAGGCCCATCTCCATTCCTCAGTATAACATCATAGTACCAACAAATAAGGAGGAGATATTGTACACCATATGAAAGGCCTATCTCTCCATTCCTCAGTATAACATCATAGCACCAACAAATGAGGAGGAGATACTGTACAACATATGAATGGTTCATCTCTATTCCTCAGTATAACATCATATCACCAACAAATGAGGAGAGGATACTTTACACCATATGAAAGATCCATCTCCATTCCTCCCCAAATGGTATCCGTATACATGGATATATACTAGTGAACCATGTAGCT